>NC_142011.1:65840876-66035042 GCF_049901735.1 Notechis scutatus | reverse complement strand
TACCAACACATAGTACTGTTACATGTTGTATGGTTGTACTGATGCGTAATGTGGCTTATCTGATATGACACAACTATAGTGCCTTGTAAAATACAGTTTATAGCTTCGTGTTAGTCATAAACATTGTTCATCTATTGGACTGAGATATCTTAGAAAATTCTAGGTGCATTATATTCCAGAGGAATTCCTGGTTTGTTGAGTGAAGTGTTACATTACCATTGAACTTGAGAAAATTTATTTCAGAGGTGTTTGCATATGGAAAAGATTTCTAATTAGTAATAGAGATCCTCTCTCTCTCTTTTTCCTCCATGGTGAATTGCTCTCTTTTTCTCTCTTAGTTAGAAAGGTAATAAGTGAAGTATTCTTAGGCTTTATTAAACTTGATTTGGAGTAGGAAAGAAGGGAACCCCCCCCCCCTCCCGAATCTTGCATTAGGATACCCTGCCTGTAAAAATTAAGGTTTAACAAGATGCCATAACAAGTGGTTAAGGTACCAGGCTAAAAAGCAGGAGATCATGAGATCAAATCCCATCATAGTCCTGAAAGCCAGTTGGGCAGCTTTGGGCTGGACCCCCTCTCTCAGCCCAGCACACCTCACGGCATTGTAGTTGTGGGAAAAATAGGAGTTGGATGTTGTGTTGGATGTTTGCTACTTTGAGTTATTTGTAGAATAACGAAGGTGGGAAACCAATCAGATTTCTTAAAAAGGATTAGAGTAGGTTGTAAGGAAAAAAGGATTGGTAAATTCTCCCAGTTTCTGAGGGGAGTATAGTGAATGATCTGTTGTGTGTGTATTGTGCCACCGCAGAATCCCTGGTTTTGTCAGAGCTACATTCAAATTCCAGCATGCTGTGCTGTGCTGTGCTTCATGGATGAGCCGTGGCACCTGTGGTGCTCTTTAGAAGCAGAGGCATCCAGCTATGTTGTTTCAGCTGTGTTTTAACTCATAATACCATAATTCTTCTCAGGAATACAATCCTTCTGGGATGCCTTGTTGCGGTGTTGTGACCTGGCAAAGGCTTCTGTTTTCATTGGGCCATCTCTGAGTACCAACTAAGAGAAATTCAGAAATAGAGGAGCACCTGGTTTTCAGTAAAGAACCGTAAACAGTGCTGAGTGCTTGGGCTGTTTTTGTTCTTTGAAAAGCATGCAGATATTGTGCCCATGCTGCAGACACAATGCTGTTTATTTAATCTTTGCTGCCATTGGTTATAGCCATAACTCTGCGTGGTGTTTTAGATGAAGATCAGTGGGTTTCATTTGTCTTTCTTGTATGGCAGTGTTAATTGCAGATAGATTCCAGTTTCAACTAGAGCCTTTGGCATGGCTGGTTGCGTCGTGCAGCTGGCTGCTCTAGTACAATCAGAACAACTGAAGTATCCCTTGGATGCTTTACATCACACTGTTTAATGTGGAAACACTGGCGTTGACTATGAGAGGTTATTCAGAGGAGACCATTTGGTATTTAATAAGTTGGATGCAATTATATAAAATTCAATAACATCCCAGGACAAAGCTCAATTGTGTTGCTTTCTCATTAAGGCCACCAGCAGGCCTCTTTTTCAGCATAATGGAACTTCTGTCTAGGGTTGTCTGTTTCCCCAGATTTTCTAATCTCTGATCTATTTTAGGATAAAACCAGTTAACACATGTTCCTCAAACTAAGCGAGTCCATTCAGTTCGTCAGGTGGTTCAAGCTAGTACCACCCTCTTCCTCTTTGTGGCAGCCTCCAAATTTGCAAAGTGTGTAATTCCCAGAATTTGTTGTCCATAATTCCCAGAATTTGTTGTCTGTTCTGGGGAAGGTGGTTCTAACATATCTGGAGGACCTTTTTAAAACAGGAAGAAATAAATAGTTACAGTGAGGCTCTGAGTCATTATTTGTTGATTTCTGGGTTGATTTCTGGGGAGAAAAGTTATTATTGCAAAAAGTGCTTTGTTATTTTAAGTGGTTTCCCCCCTTCCATCTCATTTTCACTCCCACCAAACAACATTAAATTTTGTATAGTTTCCAGCCTATTAATGGAAAGAATTAGAGAGAAAAGCAAGAACAGTTGTCATTAAGATAGATTTGATTTAGAGTCCTCCATGGGCAGATTATCAGGAACTTTCCAGATTAAGTTTTGGACTCGAACTCACATTAACTCTAGTGAGAATGGCTAATGGAAAGTAGGAAATACAGACCAGGAGTTCTGAAGGTTACCAGATTAACTACTTCTGAAGTAATCCAGTGAAAAATCTCTTCTTACTAATAGTAGGTAATTGGACATAATTTCCTCACTACAAGGATTTTAGTCTTCCCTTGTTGTGCTTCTATTCAGCTTTTGTTATTTATATTAGTATTAGCTCCAATATGCTAATGATTAAACTATTACTGTTATACAATGGATATTCAGAGGAGGCCTGGAAAGATTTTAATTTAGTTCCAGCCTGAGTGACAGAGTTACATTTTCACCAGGCAGTAATTCACTGGGACTTCTGCAACTGACAATTACCTTTTCTCTTTTTTAGGAAAAGCCCAGAGACTTTGGCAGTCTCCGAGCAATGTTTCAAAATGATTCCAATTTTTCCAATATGCTCCTGGAGTCTGCAAAGAAGCCTACTACCAAATTCAGTCCACGGCAAAATACCGGTGGCTCGTCTGTGTCTCGTCCCACGCCAAAACCCTTGAACCAAAGGCAGGTTCCAGATCCTGAACAGCAAACCAAGCAATTCAGTTACACGTCACAGAAACTGGAACTCAGGCAAGTCAAGCCTATGATATTCCTAAAGGTCAAGCTCAAAGATAGGAAGGACCCCAACCTCTCTGGGGCCATTTGCAAGCCACCTTCATTGGGGGAAGAATTACAGAAACCACATCCAAGACCTCAAGGGTCTGAAGGAGCAAACAGTTCTTTTCGCAACACACTGCACATTTGGGAAAGTGCCTCAGCACAAGGTGACTGGAAATGTGGTGCAACACCACCACAGCATACAATCAGGACAACTTCTCTTTCCCACCCAAAAGTTGTTAATGTTGCGATTTCGACAGAGGACAAAGCAAAAATAGCTGGACTTAAGCAAGGGGTGGCCCTTGATGTGTGTAAGCCTTCATCCCCCGTACACAATGAATTTGTTCCTACAACTTCACCTCCAGTTCCTCCAAGAAGTCATTCAAGCTTAAATAAAGTGGTTGCTGGTTTTTCTCCAAGCAGTTCGAACAATTTGAACAGTCTAAGCAAGGTCTCAAATGGTAAATATTATGGTTTTTTTTTTCTGATATTAAGCCAGTTATATTTGCTTCAAGTAAGTCTAAGAGCAATTATAGGCAAAAAGTGATTAGTTTACAGCTGCTTCCTAGCCTTTAGAAGTATCATATATCCATTGGTGATAACTGTTTTTTTTCTTTTGAGGTTGTAAGCTAGGGTTAGTACAGATAGTTTGCCTTTTGTGTTCTTTAAGTCATCTTGTCTCACTATTTACAAATGTGGAAGAGTCCAATACAAATAGGTTCTGTTGAGTTTATTTCTATTATGAAGCTATAAAATATATATTCACTCTTAACAATATTGGGTGGTAGTAGAGGGTTGTGGTAGATAAAGGTCCATATCACGCTAGCCATCATAGAAGGTACTCCCCTTCTTTATTAGAATGACAATTCTTAAACTAACATAAGCTGAACTTCTCTTTGGGGACATTTGAGAGCCAAAATATCATAAAGCTTTTCCCAACATACCATCAAATCAACTTGATACATAGGCTCTGACAACAGGACAGCGAATGCAACAGCGAACTTCATGCCTTGTTTTACAGACTATAGCTTAATACTGGTAGGACATGGATAAAGATTAAGTTTTCTGACTGTGTTATTTCTCTATTGTTTGATTAAAGCCTTGAAGTGATGGCACCCAACCAGTTACTAATCAGCGTATGTTCTTCATAAATATTAAGCAATGTGCTTGCTCTAATAGTAACCAAAAAGAAAAGAAAAATGTGGTGGCTCCCCAGACAAACATTCAGAACATGCTGTTGTGGCTGCTGAAATGATTTTTTTGCAAACTCAGGAGGAGAAACCTACCATTGGGAAACTCTGGCTTTGACAAATCTTCACAAAATCCAAGACCAAAGCCAACACAGAAGAAGATTAATATTTAATTGATTTTATTTTTCCCCCGGATAAAGTTGCCTCCCAAGAGGAACTTAACATTAAGCGGCAAATTTTGCCAACTTACGGTTATGAAGGTGATTCATACAAAAGATTTTGAATGTAGCTTCCAGGATTTTCTCCCAACTGACCTTTCTAGGTGGCTTTTCAGTGATGAGTCACAGGCTTTCCCTCCCCCACCCCCCATTTTTTATGAGTCTAGCATACAGTGTGGCTGTCATAAAATAACATAAACAAGTTCTGCAAGATCATACCCATCCCATCTTATTAGCTGCTTATTTTCCACTCCGTGTGCAGGAGAGATGCATCATCATGTCGTCTTATTCATTTTCCTCAGCAAAAGAACATTGAAAAACTGAGTTGATTTTATAAAGTGGCACACAGGTTCTTAAAATCAGTAACTCCATAGTTATCATGGCTTTTGGTTGTTGATGGCCTTTTCCAACACAACATTGTCCAATATCATTTGGTTGTGTGAAGAAGTAATGCTCTTTCTATCCTATAGTTTCATTGAATGTCTTTAGGTTTTATATTTATGACAACATCCACAGAAAAAAATAGAAATTATTTTATGTAGGAAATGTATTTGGCTGTCCCATTTAAGCAAATAATAGGTGGGAAGTAATGATTTTATTAATCAAATTTATATAATCTCACACAGTTTCACTGGATAGATGGATGGCCATATAAGTTTCATAAATTAAAAGAAACTTCAACTATTTTGTCCATGTTGTTTCTGTGCTGCCATGCCTTTTCTCTCCCTTTTTTAATCAGAAAAGTCCTAAATTTGGGAAAGTTGCTCTAGGCTTTGAATAATGTGGGCTGAACCCTTCTCTTTTTTCAATTCCACAATATACAATATGCAAGACTGCAATTTTTTTGCAGTCCCCAGGGCCATTACTTTTATTTGTTTACCACATTCATATTCCACGTTTTCTCAGAGAAGTGACATAGCCTAGGAAGCAGCTCATTAATTTTATGCCTTAACAATTTAATATAGGTTGAACTGAGGAGGAACGACTGGTCCAAAGTAATCTAGGAATCTCTCTCTCTGTCAATGAGTCTTTCCATTAAGTCCAGTGTATTTAAAATTACTTGCTTTGCTGCAGATTAAACAGCAGTATGATTTTCTGTCAGGTTGGGTGTTGTTGTTTTTTTTTTTGCAGAAAAGTACAAGAATAAAAAAGAATGAGTCCAGTCCTTTAAGGCGGATATACTTTAGCTACCCTTCCCCCGAAACACAAGTCCTCTGTCCCACTTTGCTTCAATGATATTTTTGCTCATTCATTGCAGGGTTCATCCATCAATTATTATTTTTTTAAAAAAGGAGAAGTATGGTTCCTGTAATCAAAAAATTGCCCATTCATGCTGTAACATTTGGATGAATGGTTCTCCCTTTCCTTCCAAAATACTAGGAACCAGAGTTTGGAGGAGATTAAATGATACCTTGTTGGTTACTGTGGTACAGATGCTGCCAGTTCTGTAGCTGAAAGGCCAGTGCAGGCATACATTGGCATGGACCTTTCCTACATAACTTTTAAGAATAGGAAAGAAAGATGCTAGAACCAGAAGAAAACAATTTGTTGTTTCATGAATATACATTTTCCACTCCTCTTTCCTCAAATCTTAAGATCGTTTCATTCCTTTGGTACAGAAAGATGTCCTGATGATGAAGATACCAAGCTTCCAAAAATCAAGCTCCTCCCTTCTATCAAAGAGCTTGGTCCTCCTCCAAAGAAGCCACCAAGACCTCCCAAGGTAGATCTTGCTGCCTTCCAACAGAATTGTCCAGGTAGGGTACTTTCTTGGTGGCATTGCAAAGAAATGGTTAGTAGGTGCCCAGAACTGCAGTCATTTGTAATAGAGTGAGGTACTTATTTCTACATATCCTGATAGCAGTTGAACAATAAAAGAATTTGTTCATTTAAATTTGGGATTATTTTGCTTTTGTACCACAATTCAGTAAGTGATGTTTGCTGCTATTCTAAGGCTTTCCCCGTTTCTCAGGTTCTTCAATCTGAAGTGACCTGCATCACTGTGGCTCTCCACACTAATTGACATCAAGTTTCAATGAGTGACAAATATCACCTTTAACTCCTTTGATTCCATATTTTATTTATTTTTAATTAAATGTACAGGTGAAACTCAAAAAATTAGAATATCGTGCAAAAGTTCATTTATTTCAGTAATGCAACTTAAAAGGTGAAACTGATATATGAGAAAGACTCATTATATGCAAAGCAAGATAGTTCAAGCCGTGATTTGTCATAATTGTGATTATGGCTTACAGCTCATGAAAACCCCAAATCCACAATCTCAGAAAATTAGAATATTACATGCAATCAATACAACAAGGATTATACATAGAACAATATCAGACCTCTGAAAAGTATAAGCATGCATATGTACTCAGTACTTGGTTTGGGCCCCTTTTGCAGCAATTACTGCCTCAATGCGACGTGGCATGGAAGCTATCAGCCTATGGCACTCCTGAGGTGTTATGGAAGACCAGGATGCTTCAATAGCGGCCTTCAGCTCTTCTGCATTGTTCAGTCTCATGTCTCTCATCTTTCCCTTGGCAATGCCCCATAGATTCTCTATGGGATTCAGGTCAGGCAAGTTTGCTGGCCAATCAAGCACAGTAATCCCACAGTCATTGAACCAGGTTTTGGTGCTTTTGGCAGTGTGGGCAGGTCCTAAGTCCTACTGGAAAATGAAGTCAGCATCCCCATAAAGCTCATCTGCGGAAGAAAGCATGAAGTGCTCCAAAATTTCCTGATAGACGGCTGTGTTGACCCTGGACTTAATGAAGCACAGTGGACCAGCAGATGACATGGCTCCCCAAATCAACACAGACGGTGGAAACTTCATACTGGACTTCAATCATCTTGCAGTGTGTGCCTCTTCATTCTTCCTCCAGACTCTGGGTCCTTGGTTTCCAAATGAGATGCAAAAGTTGCTCTCATCAGAAAAGAGGGCTTTGGACCACTGAGCAACAGACCAGGTCTGTTTTTCTTTAGCCCAGGTAAGATGCTTCTGATGTTGTTTGTTGTTCAGGAGCAGCTTGACAAGAGGAATACAACATTTGAACATCCAGGATCCGTCTGTGTGTGGTGGTTCTTGATGCACTGACTCCAGCCTTAGTCCACTCCTTGTGAAAGTCCCCAACATTTTTAAATGGCCTTTTCCTGACAATATTCTCCAGGCTGTGGTCATCTCTGCTGCTTTTTCTTCCACACTTTTCCCTTCCACATAACTTTCTATTAATGTGCTTTGATACAGCACTTTGGGAACATCCAACTTCTTTTGCAATTACCTTTTGAGGCTTTCCCTCCTTATGGAGGGTGTCAATGATGGTTTTCTGCATAACTGTCAGATCAGCAGTCTTTTCCATGATTGTGCTTCCTACTGAACCAGACTGAGAGACCATTTAAAGGCCCAGGAACCCTTTGCAGGTGTTATGGCTTAATTAGCTGATTAGAGTGGAACACTTTGAGCCTAGAATATTGAACCTTTTCACAATATTCTAATTTTCTGAGATTGTGGATTTGGGGTTTTCATGAGCTGTAAGCCATAATCATCACAATTATGACAAATCACGGCTTGAACTATCTTGCTTTGCTTGTAATGAGTCTAGCTCATATATTAGGTTCACCTTTTAAGCTACAGTTTCACCTGTATATGCTATCCATTTTATGGTTAAGCAACTCTGCTATATAATGAAACTTCTATTTGGATATTTTTCTCATAGTCTTCTCTAATATTAACCCAATAATTAATCTAAAGTTTGAGATAAGTTTATGGAAATCCAGAAATCTCTGGAACTCCTACTGAGAATGGATCTATTCAAGCACTACACTGGTGAATTTAACTTCTCTGTTATATTGTATGGTTCCAGTAATAGTTTCCTTTAAATGTTTTTCCCCCAGATAATCCAGATGATGCATACTTGACTCCTGAAATGTAAGTGAATATACAGTATATCTTTAGTGCCTAGGAATTCGTTTCAGATTTCCTTTATGTGTATATCCTGCCTGTGGTATCAGGTTTCTGTAAATAGCAGTGCTAAATTGCCTTTTGTAAAGTGTTTTGTGGGTACATATGTTCTATCTTACAAATGAAATTCAGAAACTGCCTTTGTATATATGTGTCCTATCCTCAGTTTTGTATTTATGTATGCAACAGCTAGTAGGTTCGGCAGAGGAGAAAGAAGTTAAAGTGAACAGAGGAAAATTGTAAACATCTAATAAAATTCCTTCATTACTGGCTTTCTTGAGTGAACATGATTACAGCAGTGTTCTTTGCATTAAAAATAAAACAGAACAGGAATAAATTTATGGGTGCTATATCTCTGCTTTATAAACCATACTGTAATTGAAAAGATTTGCTTCAGGAAATATTCCTAGTGTTTTTACCTTTTATTACCTTTTGCCAAAATCATTAATGCAAAGCATTGTTATGAACTACTATCTCTCATTTCCCTGCTCACTGCTGAGATCCTCACAACTGGAGCCAATCCATCAGTCACAATTAGCTTTCTTGACTTGCATCATAATTTTTAGCAGCAGACTTCAATGCAATGATGTGGAATATATTCGTAGATTTGCCTGGGAAGTAGCAAATCTGTATCGAAGTCTAATCTATTATATATTATATTATATTATATTATATTATATTATATTATATTATATTATATTATATTATATTATATTATATTATATTATATTATATTATATTATATTATATTATATATTATATATTATATTATATATTATATTATATAATATTATATTATATTATATTATATTATATTATATTATATTATATTATATTATATTATTATATTATATTATATTATATTATATTATATTATATTATATTATATTATATTATATTATATTATATTATATTATATTATATTATATTATATTATTATATTATATTATATTATATTATATTATATTATATTATATTATATTATATTATATTATATTACTATATATATTATGTAATAGGCTAGGCTCGAGCTTCCTCCCTTCCTGCTTGGGAGAAAAGCAAAACTGCATTGGCTACATTGTCTTGGAAGAAAAGCTGAATGGAAGTGTGTTACACAAACCATCTCTAATCGGGCTTAAATCAGGGATACAAATATTTTTATAGACAACATTGAAAATGGTAATGCAAACATTTGGCTAAGTATTTCCTTGTTGCGTGTTTTTTTTCCTAAATATTACAACATCACTACTTCTATTTGGACTTAATCCCTTTGTACCAACCTGTCTGTGAACATGAAGTACACATGTTCTGGGGATCTGAAATAATGTGCATTTTTTTTTTTCTTTTCTCTCCAACAAGAGAAATTGCTTCCCACACTCCCTTCTTCGTTGTCTCTGACTTGAGATTTTTGAAGTTCTATAAACAGAAGATTGCAAATATTTGCATTTGCTCGATCCAAAAATGGTTACGTTATAGGTATCCGTGAATTTCAACAGCATGTGGATTTTGATTACAGTGGTTTGCATGTCTTGAAAGAATGTGGGTTAAGATGTCTGGTAGGTTCTGTTTAGACAGCAACATGACTTGGGTTTCTGTCCCTTCTGTATCTGATACTGTGGTAAGCAGACAAAGGTCAGGTGTCAGGATTCCGGCAGTTACCCCAATTAAATCATGAGTCTCGAGCCAAATTTCCAAAACCTCAAAATGATTTATTGGGCGTTAAGATGTCCAGCACTGCCTGCGTGTAGCCAACTCTGAGACACATAATTCATTGTCACCCTTGACCCTGGTTTTCCCCCACCCCCTGGGTATATCACAATTCATATTCTCCAATGAGACACATCTATAGCCAAGAGCCATCAATCATGTTCTCCAGTTAGAATTTTGCACGGCAGAAACTTCAGTCGCCTAGTTACTATCTTTGAAAACTATGGAATGCACTTTTGATTTCCAAGCTGTCGCAATGCTCCCCTCTCCCTTTCTGTTGGCAACTCTAAAAAGACCATAGAACTATTTTATGAGTTGACATTAGGACCAATTAAGATTGATCTCATAAGTGTAGCAAGATGCTTATTCTAAGCTGATGAGTAGAGTTGAGAAGGATGATTTAACTGCATGAAGCTATTGTTTGTGTAAGGCTGAGCAGCAACTATCCCAATGATGGTTGGATGAGCGAGAGTCACTTTCAAGACAACATTTAGCAGTTAATTGGTTTTTCTAGATGTACAAATGACATCTTTTGAGTTTGTGTTTGTTTAGGTAGCCCTCTTAATTTATATTTCAGCTTTATAATTATAATAAATACATTTTGAAGCAGATTGTTGAATATTGGATGGCTGATTACTACTTTTTGTGGTATTTGATTGTACATCTGGTGTCCTGTGGCTTCCAGTCCACTTCCAGTGATCTTGGGTACATTATAATGTTTAATAAAAGTAAGGATTATTTGGCCATGCTCATAAACTGCAGGTAGTCCTCAATTTAGGACCACAGCTTTGAATTGTGTACAAATTCAAAAGTACAAAATTTCTATTCCTAAGCAAGACAGCTGCTAAGTTTTGCTCCATTTTCTGACCTTTCTTGCCACCGTTGTTAAGCGAATCCCTGCAATTCTTAAGATGGTAACACGGTTGTTAAGTGAATTTGCTTTCCCCATTGGCTGCATGTCAGGAAGTTGCAAAGGTGATCACTTGGCCCTGGGACACTGCAACCATCATGTGATCATCCGGGAAGCAGCACACACGTAATACATTCCCAAACGTAAATAAATTTCCTTTAATGCCTCCAACTTGGCCCCACTATTCAATTGTTTGCAGTTGGAGATTAAACTCTTTCCAAAATAGTCTCCAAAAGAAAGAATTACAGTCCAAATTCAAAGAACAGATAACGGAGAAATACAAAACCAAAACAAACCTCACTGAAGGAATTTTCATGACAGACCAGGATAATTAAATACAAACTTCAAGTAGATAACAAGGCACAGTCCTTTTGAAGAACACCAACCAAGATAAACCTCAGCCAGAAATAAAACACGCTTTGCTTCTAGCAATGCTGTGTTTTAAACGCCCCTCCTATATACTATTCCCCCCAGCTGCAGCCAATGAGGAGTATCATGGCCGCTTCCTCTCCTGTAAGCCACATTGTTGCCTTCTCCGTAGCCACACTTCCACTCCCTGTTGGCTGTTCCTCCTCTCCCTCAGAGTAAGTCTCCAACAGGGGCATGACATATCATAAATATGAACTACTGTTGTTGCGAAGCAGCCCAATTTTGATCACGTGATTGTGAGGATGCTTCAATGATCATAAGTGTGAAAACAGTCATAAGTCACTTCATGGTCATTAAATTAGTGGTTGTAAGTGGAGGAATACCTGTAGCTGGTCCACATGCTTCAGCTCTTTTAAAGTCTAGCTTTTGACATTCATGAAGAGATCAACATTACAGGTAGTCCTCATCTTATGATCACAGTTGAGCCCAAAATGTCCACGGCTAAGCAAGACAATTGAATTTTGCCCCATTTGTGCCCTTTCTTGCCACAATTGTTAAGTGGACCGCTGCAGTTAAATTAGTAACACGATTGTTAAAGTGAATCTGGCTTCCCCATTGACTTTGCTTGTCAAAAGGTCGCAGAACGTGATCACATGACCTGAGGACACTGCAACCATCATAAAATATATACATACCAGTTGCCAAGTGTCTGAATTTTGATCACATGACTTTGGAGAGGTTAAAAGGATTGTAATGTAAAAAAAAACAACCCAGTCATAAGTCACTTTTTTCAATGCTATTGTAACTTTGGTCACTAAATGAATGGTTGTAAGTTGAGAACTATATGTTCTTGTGTAAAATGCCATTCAGGTTTTTCACACCCTAGGCTGAGTATTAGATTTTTTTTTTTTTTGTCTATTTGGGGGGGAGGAGTGAGTGTATTTGCCTTTAAGTCACTATTGATTCCTGGTGACTGCTTGGATTAACCCTCTGGGTTTTTGTGGTTGTTGTTGTTTTTGCAAGATTTCAAATTGGTTTGTCTTTGCCTCCATCTTAGGGCTGAAAGACAATGACTGGGCCAAAGACAATCCAACTAGATTCATGCCTAAGGCAGGGCTAGAACTTAAGGTCTCCTGGTTTCTGGCCTAGTACCTTAGCCTCTATACCAGGGATGTCAAACTCAAGGCCTGTGGGCCAGATCCAACCCATAAGGTGCTAAGGGGCCACCCTGAAACAGTGAAGGACTGGTCCATGGTGCTTCTGCCAACGAAAAAGGAGCTCAGAGCGCTCAGGCCACCACAGGTGCCCCTGACTCAAGTGACATTGAGCTGGCCATGCCCACACTGGCCATGCCTACCCAGCCCCCCAAGGTCAAACACAACCCTGATGTGGCCCTCAATAAAACTGAGTTTGACACCCCTGCCCTATACCAAACTGCCTCTATAGTTGCTGGATATTAAGTAGGCATGATGTTGAGTGTTAGGTGATTTATAGAATATAGCACATTTATTTATTTGTTCAAGTTGTTTAAAACATTTTATTAAATTCTATATGACCTGTTCCTGATTGGTTAGCATGTGTGGACCACATAATTGTTGTTTAGGATCTGAAGAACTCAACTAGTTGGGGTTGGCATTCTCAGTTGTGAATTCCATGTTTCTCCTGAACTGATCCCCAAAGTATCTATCTAATTATTAATTAATTGTTATCCCCCTGTGTCCAGGTGCTTCATATTTTGCATCTATTTTTTGCAACTCATTGTAAAAAATCGTTTATCATTTCAATTTGTATAATCAGATGAGTTTGATTCAAATCAGTGATTCAATTTGTATTTCCGAAGCGAATGGTCAAATCAAGTTAATTTAAATATCTGAATAAGACTGTTGAATTGAGTTATTCCTATCATTTTGGTTATAGGAAGAAAGCTTTGTTTCCATACACAGAAGACCATTGATGCTTGGTTTCTTTTGGAAAGATTTGATTTGACAGTTTAATTCCAAATTATCTGATTTGGAAAGTTGATTTTACATTTGATCAAATTAGCTTTCAACTGAATTTCTGAAGTGATTTTACACATGGCCCTAATAAGCACTATCCTCTCTCAAAAGTATAGACAACTTTCATTATTGCAAAAAAATACTTGAAAATGTAGAATATTATTTTCCGTGTTCTTTTTTGGGGATTCTCAATGTTGCAGAACTTCTAGAGAATTGATCCAACAACATTAGAGGTCCCGTTGTGTTGCTATATTACTTTTATGAGTATGTTTCCGTACAACATTGAAAAGTAGTACATCGTATAAACCACTCCCAAGATTTCTTGGCTAGTAGAACCATCTGTAAACTTCGATTGATGAAGAGAAACAGGACTGATTCCAACCAATGTACTGTATAACTCTGGGATCAAGGAATCAAAAATATCCAAATACTTTCATTGTTTTCTAAGTTCTTTTTCAGAAAAGGATAATGATATGGCCCTTCCTTTATTTTCAGTACTGAACTGGAAGATTTGAACACCTATGAAGAAACCATATACTACCAGGAACAGCAAGAGAACTGTCCTAATTTTGTTCAACGGCCTATACATTGTGAGTTTTAACTGTTGTTTCATTTATGCAGACTATATGGGCGTACACTGTTCATTAGATGTGCAGCTACTCCCAAGGCTCATTAGCTTGCAACATGAGGGAATTTGGTGATTAGCACTGTGGCAGAAGTATGAGAATTTAAGTAGCTCACCGGAAGCACTTTTTCATCAAAACAAGATGGCGGTGCCCAGCGCTTCCGGTGAGCTTTTCCGGGTAGAAAGCCATTTCTACCTGGAAAAGCTCACCGAGAGCTGGCCCGCCATCTTGTTTTGATGAAAACTGCTTCCGGTGAGCTTTCTATCCGGAAAAGCTCACCGGAAGCACTTTTTCATCAAAACAAGATGGCGGCGCCTAGCAAGCCAGCAGCCCGGTAGGACTTGTTCCACGGACCGTTCCACGGACCGGTGGTCCGCGGACCGGTGGGGACCCCTGCTTTAAACTCATTTTTAAAAACTCTTTTATCATTTTTAAGATTTGGATTAGAATAAAATTCAGATTACTTCTAATTGTGTTAGTAGGGTATGGAATCTCGCCGTTTTAGTCTTCAAAAAATATTAGTTTGGGTTCATTTTGTTTAACTGGTAATGTAAAGGAGCCTAGATGGAAAATTTAGGTTATATAGCAATCTATCTATAACTGCTTATTGTAGTTAGCAGTTTTATAAAATTAGTTGAAATAAACTACAAAGAAGAATGTACTAATTTCTACAAAACCTTGATTCTAGCTTTCAAGTCTTTGAAAAAGGAAGATACTAAGGTACGTGCTTTCAATTTCTAGTTTGATGAAATAATTGGAGTGAGAGAAGAAAAAGAGAACAACAGATCAGCACACCAAAACTTGGCTTGCTATAGAAGTATCTATCTATCCCTCTAGTTCAGGGGTGGGCAATTAATGACCCCTTTTTATGACTCAGGAATTCTGGGAGTTGGAGTTCACAGCTCATAAAGGGGCCATTAATTGCTCACCTTTAAGCTTCCTTTAACTTATTGTTTATTGTGTGTTTATAGCTAGCACCTACATAGGAGAGAATTAATATTAAAATAGAAATGCATCAAATTTAAGCATTCTCGAATTGGTTATTTTTTTAATCTCAGGACAAATTACTGTTTGTGATGCTAAAAATTTATGTCACATTGAGAATAATACACCCAAGGTAATATTTTACAAATTATAGCTAATTACTGATTCTTTTTCCACATAACAATTTCATTATTTAAATTGGATGAACCTAATCCCAAAGTCAAGCAATTGTGATGATAATTTAATGTTATTGGCTTCATTCATCCATTGTGTTGTAAGTTACAATTATATAACCAAAATTATATAATATAAACACAATCTAAATATGTTCAATTTAATTTGTTGATAGAACTGAAAGTGTGTTGAACAAACAAGACAATTCTCAACCAATTTTCCTAGTAAACCAATTATTTTCTTCAAATGTTCTATATGAGTATAACATAAACTGAAGCATCTGGCAAGCACCCAAACATTAAAATGAGTTGTTTTTCATGCAGGTTATTTCTCCCATAACTTTTGTGTCAGCCTACTTTTCTTTGTGCTTCAAAGGTTGTTTTGGAAGGTTAATTAATGTTTGAAATGACAACCCATTTGGTGTTATGGATTAAAGTCAGGAAGGAAAATTTCCTTGTGTATGTTTCTCTGCATGCTTTGGAAACTTTGAGTACTGTCTTTTGGATTCTAGCCACATTTCACTAGAATGACATGGAAAATAGATGCAGACCAAGATATTCCTTAAAACAATGTCCAGGTCAACAAAACTATTATTTTGTGACCAATCTGTGAAAACTAAAGTACTCTTTGTTTTGCTACAAATAGGTTGAAGAAATATTAAGTCAGGAATATTTATGTACCAGTATCCTATGTGCTGGGATTTTTTTTTTAAGTTTTTAATACAAGGATTAAATTATGCAGCTATATAGTAACTCTGACCGTGTGTGTTCACACAAAAATGAACATGATATTTGAAGAAGGAACAGTTCGATATTCTGAATGGCAAACAGCTTCTAGTGGAGAATTGCTTACGGATTTCATTGGTCTTCTGTTATTAGTCTCAGTCTCTTGAAATTGCTAGTCCAATTATCTATAGTGTTGGGTATCCTCAAAGTATGATCTTCAGAATGTCAAATATATGTTGCTAATTTTTCTGACTTAGTATTTTTCTGACTTAGTAAATGGGCAATTCTTAATGTTGATTTTCTGATTGGATTATATGTGCACAAACTATCTTGTAAAAAGTTATGTATCTTTTTTGAAAACCTTGCAGGCTGCTGCCCATTCTACTCACAGATGTTACAGGAGATTTTTTTAATTGAGAAAATAGAACAATTGCTAATATTGCATTTGTAAAATGGTTGGTGGGGATTTCTTTCCCCACTAGAATTTTCTGCTAACCTAATATAATATTGTCTTCTCCTGGTTTTGGCTTGGGAAAGAAGCATTTCCCGTTTACTTAAAAGTTCTGTAGAATTTACTGGTAAGAATTGAACTTGGAGAATGTTTTCTTATGATGAAACATGTAGAAAGATGAAAGATGGAGACAAATTAAACAGATTTGGGCCTGGATGATGCCTGATCAGAAATAATTCAGTACTTTATTTAATCTACTTTGATTTGTATGGTAGAAGAGCAGAGGTGTTATTCAGTAGGTTCTGACCAGTTCTGGAGAACCAGTAGCAGAAATTTTGAGTAGTTCGGAGAACCGGCAAATACCACCTCTGACTGGAGATTTTGCAGTATCCTTCCCCTGCCACATCCACCAAGCCACGCCCACAGAATCGGTAGTCAAAAAAATTGAATCCCACCACTGTAGAAGAGGTGCTTTATGCTATATCATGAATTTAGCAAGGAATGTTGTGAAAGGGCTCTAACCCAAGCAGTGTAATGTGTGCTAACAGATTTGCAGTCCCAAAACTATATTCATGAAAGCCCAAATCGGAGGGAATGAGAAGAGCATGCCTCAAGAGGAAACAAATCAGTGTTTCTCTGGAGAAGGATTGGCAAAGGATGGAGATTGTGAGTAAATGCATGTTGATATTACTGCTGCTTTACTCTTGAGTTAAGTGACACGTACTCCTTTATACCTCCGCATACTTAACATCTCTTGACAAGATGGCTTTGTATCTCTTGACTTCTTGCCAAGGATTGAAGAATTAATGTTTGTACATCTAGGTTGAGAGATGAGGGACAATCGCAAGAACTTGTGTATAGTAATGGTAATTTGTTTCATATGTTTGTGGAATATGCTTTTGTCTTTAGGAAAAACTTGATACTGTATTATTTTATAGCAGTGTTTCTCAACCTAAATAACTTGAAGACGTGTGGACTTCAATTCTCAGAATTCCCAAGCCAGCCTGTTTTGTAACAACTGGGTTCTGTGACTGTAAGTGCAATTTTAAAGTCCATGGACAATGCAGAGGGACACTCATGGCAAAAAAATGTTGACTGCTTCTTCCTTAATGGTATATTTTGGAGAAACATGCATTGAAAAGCCGATGCAGTTTTCATAGCTTTCTCTTCTTGGATCTTCAGAATGTGTGTTGCGGTTTCAGCATTTAGGCAGGTTTACTCTTTCGTATATGTTCAGGAGAGCTTGAAACAAGAATTCTGCTCCAGTTTCAGATGATTATGTATGCCTGGAATCTTTAAGAACCGATGAAAGGAAGTGGAACCCAGATCTAAGAATTGCTACATTGGAGCAAGCTGCAGAGCAAGTGTATGATGATGTGGAAGGAATAGAGAGAGACCTGTAAGTGTTTTATAGACGTTTAGAAAGTACATGTAAGTTTTTTGAAACTCTTAATATTTCAAATGTATTTTTACACTACTTTGTTTAAATGTTGTGTTGCAGACAATCCTCCGATGCCCACAGATCATTTGTTTTACATTCCAGTAAGTATAAAAATAACACTTCTTATAGAACAAAGTGAGGTTGAATATTTAACTATTGAAAGAACTTATGCAAAGGTAGGTTTAACTCTTGAAAAACCTTCCAGATTCCTAGTGAATTCTTTGCACTACCCAAACCATTGGAAAGAGTTGGAGTGTCTCCAGACAGAAGGGAAAAAAATGGCTTTATTTGTTTATTTTTCATGGTTGAGATTCTTTTAGGAAAGAAATATTAAAAGCTTTTAAGTAGTATATTGGGCCACACTCACAAAGGTAAATGGGGCCAGGACAGTAATTTAATTTATATATGTTAGAATTCAGCTAATATGGTCAGACCTCACATGTTTAATAATGCCACCCTTTTGTCACATGAAAAAGGATAATACATGGCAAATTTTGGAAGAGTTTGGAGTTTAATATTCAAGGGGTAGAACTTTAGATTTAGGGCTCCCTCCAGTTGGCCATAAACCTGCAAACATTTATTTCAATGTTTCATATCTAGCAGCATATGCAGTTCTGAGTGTAACTTATGTTTTATCTAAACTTTCTGTTTGTTTGGGATACTTTTTCATTTTACTTTTATATTTTTTAACCAGAATCTTAGTGTTTGGTAAGCTTGGTTTTCTCTTAGGTGAAGGGTCACTAAATTGATAACAAAACATTTACAAGAAGAAAACCAAGTTCACCGGTGATTGAAATTGCAATATTTGAGCTACACGCTTCTCAATTATAAAAAAGTTTGTAAAGTAAAAATGTAAATATAAAAATTAATGTTTTATTTTTTACTTTACATTTTATAATGCCAGCATAAATGTAAAGGAAATCAAATAACATTCACTAACAAAGCCTTATTTTTCAGATATACTGATTATATAATTCATATTGAGGATTTCTCTTTGACTTGTGAACATGTTCAAGCTGTAGATTTGCCAATGGGCATCTGATGAATTTTCGAAAAGTAGAAGGACCACAGTACTTCTATGCTTTTATATTTAATATACATGTTCTTATTTTTCAATTGTTATCCAGTGGTCTTCTGGGAAGTCACATTCTGATTGTGTTCCACTGAGTGGGATCCCATGTTTGTCTGTTCTTTTTCATAGCCCAGCAAACTATTCTAGGAATCACGTTTTCCTCTCTCTCTCTCTCTCTCTCTCTCTCTCTCTCTCTCTGTGTGTGTGTGTGTGTATGTGTGTGTGTGTGTGTGTGTGTGTGTGTGTGTGTGTGTGTGTGTGTGGCATTCAGCTTTGTTCGGGTATTTTCCCACGTCATTATAGTTGTGCTTTTAAAGTTGTAGCAATGTTTCGGCAGAATCTCATCTGCCATCATCAAGCTTCTGTATTGTGTTCGTCTGTGAGTCAGACTTTTACAGTTGTTTTACAGTCGTCAGACGGACACAATACAGAAGCCTGATGATGGCAGATGAGCTGCTGACGTGCTACAACTAAAAGCACACTACTATGGCGTGGGAAAATACCACTAACAAAGCTGAGCATACATGTAATCTCATCGCGAAAACTTAAGAAAATATATATATATATATATATATATATATATATATATATATATATATATATATATATATATATATATATGTTTTCTTAAGTTTTCACGAATCTACATGTATGGTGTTCGGCTTGTTCGGGTATTTTCCCACGTCATTGTAGTTCTTTTAAAGTTGTAGCAACGTTTCAGCAGAATCTCATCTGCCATCATCAGGCTTCTGTATTGTGTCCGTCTGTGAGTCAGACTTTTACAGTGGTTTCAGATTTGAATTTGGGGCAGCCTATTGCTGTGCCAGAATGGTTTTTCTTCATCCTGATTGGTTGGGAGTCTTGGTCTGTGTTTATTGGTCTCGGAGTTTGCTGTGTTCTGCTTGATTGGTGTCTCTAATATCTTCTGTCTGTTTTTGGCTCTTTTTGTATCTTGATTGGCTGGCAGCATTGTGTTGCTTTAATGGAGGTCTTTAGTGCAGCTTGGCTTGGGTAAATGGGCGGCTATCATTAGTTAGGAAGCTGGGTTTCATCTGGGTGCCTGGTTGGGATGTGTTTGAGCTGGAGGTATCAGGGGGATCTGTTTGTGCCCAGGTGTTTGCCTGGCTTGTGGTGTGGAGATTTTTTGTTTGTGAGTGCAGGCTTCCAAATGATTGACAGCCTGGTGGAATCATCTCTTCTATTCATGCTTTCTGGTCTTTTTCAATCTCTATGGCTTCTCTGATGATTCTGTGATTAGGGTTTTCTATAGTGGCCAGGGTTTTGGTGCCATTGAAGTTGATGCTATGACCTGTGGCTTCCATGTGTTGGACTAGTGAGGAAGTGTGTTCCAGCTTTTTGACTGCATTTTTGTGTTCATCCAGGCGGGTGCTTATTCTTCTATTGGTCTGTCAATGTATGTGGCCGGGCATGATGCACAGGGGACTTATATATGCCTTGGTTTTCCAGGTCAATTTTATCTTTGGGGTTGCTAAGGATGGCTGCTATTTTCTGTCTGTTTTGAAGGCAGTCCTGATGTGATGTCTGTGTAGTACCTTACTAATTTTGTCTGTAGTACCTCTTATGTAGGGCAGGACAGCTGTTCCATAGGTCTGTTCATCTTCTGGGTCTCTATTATGTTTCAGTGTGTTTTTGTGGATCAAGCTGGTGATTTTGCTTTTGTGGAAGCCGTTGGCTGTCAGTACTTTAGTCAGGGTGCATAGTTCAGTCTTAATGTGTGTCTTGTCTGCCAGGCGTTTGGTTCTGGTAATTAGTGTTTTAGCCACGGAGTTTATCTGTGCTGGGTGGTGGTGGGATTGGGCGTTGAGGTAGCGGTTGGTGTGGGTTTTCTTCTGGTATATGGTGTGTCCTAGTGTGCCATCTGTTTTTTTGTAGATTAGTACATCTAGGAATGGTAGTTGTTTGTTTGTTTCTGTTTCCATGGTGAACTTGATTTTGGGGTGTGCGCTGTTTAGGTGTGTTAGGAAATTGTTTAGGTTTTCTTGTCCATGGGGCCAAATCACGAATGTGTCATCGATGTATCTTAACCATAGTTTGGGTTTGAGGATGGCATTGGCCAGGGCTCTGGATTCGAATTCTTCCATGAACAGGTTTGCAATGACAGGTGACAGTGGTGATCCCATGGGAGCTCCTTCTATTTGTTTGTATCTTTGTCCTTTGTATATGAAATATGTGTTGGTTAAGCAGTGTTCTGTTAGTTCCATGAGGTGTTTAGCTGGTTGGTATTTAGCTGGTTGGTGGTTTCACTATTCACTCAAGTCCCAATAAAAGAGACCCTTGAAATCATCAAAAATAAATACCAACCAGCTAAACACCTCATGGAACTAACAGAACACTGCTTAACCAACACATATTTCATATACAAAGGACAAAGATACAAACAAATAGAAGGAGCTCCCATGGGATCACCACTGTCACCTGTCATTGCAAACCTGTTCATGGAAGAATTCGAATCCAGAGCCCTGGCCAATGCCATCCTCAAACCCAAACTATGGTTAAGATACATCGATGACACATTCGTGATTTGGCCCCATGGACAAGAAAACCTAAACAATTTCCTAACACACCTAAACAGCGCACACCCCAAAATCAAGTTCACCATGGAAACAGAAACAAACAAACAACTACCATTCCTAGATGTACTAATCTACAAAAAAACAGATGGCACACTAGGACACACCATATACCAGAAGAAAACCCACACCAACCGCTACCTCAACGCCCAATCCCAGCCCACCACCCAGCACAGATAAACTCCGTGGCTAAAACACTAATTACCAGAACCAAACGCCTGGCAGACAAGACACACATTAGACTGAACTATGCACCCTTACAAAAGAGCCAAAAACAGACAGAAGATATTAGAGACACCAATCAAGCAGAACACAGCAAACTCCGAGACCAATAAACACAGACCAAGACTCCCAACCAATCAGGATGAAGAAAAACCATTCTGGCACAGCAATAGGCTGCCCCAAATTCAAATCTGAAACCACTGTAAAAGTCTGACTCACAGACGGACACAATACAGAAGCCTGATGATGGCAGATGAGATTCTGCTGAAACGTTGCTACAACTTTAAAAGAACTACAATGACGTGGGAAAATACCCGAACCAAGCCGAACACCATACATATATATATATATATATATATATATATATATATATATATATATATATATATATATATATATATATATATATATATATATATATATATATATATATAATTTATATTTATATTTATATTTATATTTATATTTATATTTATATTTATATTTATATTTATTTATATAATTTATCTGCAGTTGTTAGTCCTCAAAGCCTGAATAATATACTCTGTAATTTCTCAGTCTGAACTTTCCACTTTGCTCCTTAAACTAGCTTTGCTCTTCTCAGTGATGGAGAGATGATTAGTTGCTTCCTCCAGTTTTTCCCTTAGTATATTATTCATTTCTTTCTCCCTTGCATCAAAGGGAAGATATATGGGTATCTTCCAACTCATTCTCATTTTGTTAGGTTAGGCTGATTGATAGCACCTGGCTCAAGATGTCTTGGTAAACCATTTGGCTAAGCAGGTCATGCTTTTTACTGACAATCTTCTTTCAAGACACTTCATTTAAAATATCTGGAGGCTGATGTTGTTCTGTTAAATTAAAAAAAAATCACCCTTAGTGATACATTGACTTTCAAATGATAGTCTTCATTCCACGTGGTATAAGTGAAGTTATGGTCACTGAATTTTTAATGTTGATTTATGTGAACTTTCTCATCAGGAACAGTCATGGTTTTGAATGCATCTCTCATTTAATTTATCGTACTTATTGGTTGGTTGGTATAATAGTATTGGTAACTGGCCCCAATCCGAAAACTCTAGGTAGCATATGACAAAATGGGCGTGTATGTATAAATCATATCTCCAAACTAATTCCTTGCTCAGTCTTGAAATTTATTTGATGGTTGTAGTTGACTTACCAAATCAGAATATTTGAGTACTATTTGAGTACTGAGAATATTTGATTGCTGTAAAGGTAAAAATAAGACCACATTTGGGCTAAGCTGAGCCCCTTGGAAGAAAGGCAGAATATGAATGCAACAGAAAATAAAACTAAGAAGTTAATTTATGAAATAATTGGATGGTTAGAGAGATTAATAATTATTCAGAGTTAAAATTTAGTGTGATTTCTCTACCTCATCCTTTCCTACAGGATTGGCTCAATTTGAGACAGTTATAGGGTGCAATAAAAGCTACAAAAGTGTAGAATTTTAAAATATATTCTTTTAATGTATTTTTGAATAGAAAACATGTGCTTCTTTTCTTTTATACTCCAGTTCATAATACTCCATATTTTAAAATCTCTTGAAATTTGAAATTTGTTTAATTCAGGCACTACTTCTTGGATATTCCAAAAAGAGTTTAGCTAGGTTATTAATGATAGAAAAAGTTAATACTTTTGCTATATTTCCAAATGGTGTCTTTTCTAACTGTACTTAATGTCCAAGTATAGTTAGAAAAGACACCATTTGGAAATATAGCAAAAGTGTTAATTTTTAACTGGACATTAACATTTGAATCACTATAAGTCCCATGTATTTGCCATATGCTAAATAAATAAATCTAACTATACTTTAAAATTACCAGCAACGGGTGGTTTACCTACAAATATGGTTTTTTGTTGCTTTATATTTCAGATGATACCTACGAAGAAACATATGAAGATATTGAAAGTGACATTCAAAGTGAAGGTTATAATTCCTCCAAATCAGAGTGAGTAGGTAGTCTTTGACTGGCTGTCTGAACTTTGAGTCTTTTATATGACTGAGTACTTTGGCATTTTTATATATTGTACAGTTTAGGGGAAAGCCGGTGCTTTTTGCTATAGGCACACTAAAAATGCTGCATTTAGTGCTGTCTTCTTGGTAATGGTCAAGTATGTTTATTTGTGTTGCTACAGACCCTTTTTGGAGTGTAGGAAATATTAAGAATCATACAGTTGGAAGGAATCTTAGATGTTATCCCATTCAACTCCCTGCTTGGAATTGGGTCTAGTATATTATCTCTGATAGTTGACTATCGAGCCTCTAATTGAAGATCGAAGTAAGAATTCACCACTTAATACAGGAGCCTCTTTATAGAGGCAGCTTGTATAGTCAGAAAATTCCTCCTGATGTTTAGTAACCATAGTAACCATAGTAACCATTTAGTAACCAACGTGTAGGTGGTCCTCAACTTATGACCACAATTGAGACCAACATTTCTGTTGCTAAGTGAGATGTTTGTTAAGCGAGTTTTGCCTCATGTTATGACCTTTCTTTACAACTTGTTAATTGAATCACTGCAGTTGTTAAATTATTAACACGATTGTTAAAGGGAATCGGGCTTCCCTACTGACTTGGCTTGTCAGAAGGTTACAAAAGAGGACCACTTCATCCCGGGATACTGCAACGGTCATAAATATGAGTCAATTGCCAAATGTCTGAATTTTGATCACGTGACCATGGGGATGCTGCAAGGGTCGTAGATGTGAAGAACGGTCATAAGTAACTTTTTTCAGTGCCGTTGTAACTTCGAATGGTCACTGAATGAACTTTTGTACTAGGTGCCCTAGTGAGAACGATCAACCAGTGGAACAGCTTTCCCTCGGAAGTTGTGGGAGCGCCATCACTTGAGACTTTCAAGAAGAGATTGGACTGCCATTTGTCAGAAATGGTGTAGGGTCTCCCGCTTGGGCGTGCGAGTTGGACTAGATGACCTACAAGGTCCCTTCCAACTCTGATTATCTGTTATCTGTTAGGTTGAGGATTAACTGTACTACTTTAGAATATCAATTGGAACAGACTAGGCCAAAATTTCCTGACTTGATACCCAGCCAATTCATTGGACCAATTGCTTACAGAATACAAGTAGTGCTCTAATTATGGCCACAACTGAGTCTGAAATTTCTGCTCTTAAGTGAAACACTTGTTAAGTGAGTTTCCCCCTATTTTATGCCCTTTCTTGCCATAAGTTAAGTGAATCACTGCAGTTCATAACCTGGTTGTTAAGTGAATCTGTCTTCCCCATTGACTTTGCTTGTCAGAAGGTTGAAAAAGGGGATCTCAGGACCTTGGCACACAGCAACGGTCATAAGTATGAACCCGTTGCCAAGCATCTGAATTTTGATTACATGGTCATGGGGCTTCTACAAAGGTTGTAAGTGTGAAAAATGGTCATTAGTCACCTTTTTGACTGCTGCGGTAACTTTGAACAGTCACTAAATGAACTGTTGTAAGTCACGGACCACCTGTATTTAACCAGCAGAAAGCCCTCAACCCAATTTCGAGAGCCTAAGATAGAGTACCCTATTACCAGAAATAATCTGCATGACCCTTCCCTATAGTGGTGCCCTTGGGATAAATTGGAATTGACTCCTCTCCACCACTACCAATCCCGCATGCCCACACCCCAATATCTTTATCTAACCACCAGTAGTTGAACATAGCTCGGAACTAACTTCCACCCTGAGAGCAACATCAGAAATAGATGTTTTTAGTAATAATCTTTATCTTTTCTCCCATCTTGCCCTCCCAGAATTTCTGGAAAAGGAATTATTCATTCCAGGAATTATAAAAGGTGGGTGTTCCTCAGAGTAACAATGCTAGAATATAATAGGCTTCTTTTATTTATTTATTTATTTATTTGATTTGATTTGATTTGATTTGATTTGTCAATCGCTTACAAGATAATAGGTATAAGTATAAACATGAGGAAATAGATACGAATAAATGGGGACAATAGGACAGGGACGGGAGGCACAATTGTGCACTTATGCACACCCCTTACAGACCTCTTAGGAATGGGGTGAGGTCAATAGTAGATAGTTTGAGGTCAAAGTTTTGGGGGTTAGAGGATGTAACTACAGAGTCAGGTAATGCATTCCAGGCCTTGACCGCTCTGTTGCTGAAGTCGAGTTTGAAGTGGTTTACATTGAGTTTGTATCTGTTATGTGCTCTTGTATTGTTGTGGTTGAAGCTGAAGTAGTCATTGACTGGTAGGACATTGTAGCAGATAATTTTGTGTGCTACGCTTAAGTCTAACCATAGCCGGCATAGTTCAAGGTTGTCCAAGCCCAAAATCTCAAAACTGGTGATATAGGGCAGGGGTCGCCAACCTTTTGGCCCTCAGACCACCAAACTCATAATTTTACATCCCAGGACCACTAACTAGTTCTGTGGGCATGGCCTAATTTGTGGGTGTGGCTTGGTGGTCATGTGACTGGCTGGGCATGGCTTGTATGTAAATTTTATAAATATTTATATAAATATTGAATTTTTTTTATAAAAAAGAGAAACTTTTACCCAAAATCAGGCAAAGCAGGCAGGCAGATTGGGTTGTTCACAGAATCACAGATTCATTCAGAAATCTATCTGCCATTGGCTAGCTCAGTCTGTCACACAAAATTTGCTTGCAAGCAAACTCATAAAATTTGCTAGCACGCAAATTCACAAAATTAACTCACAACACATCATGTATGTAAATATTGAATTTTTTATTTAAAAAACTTTTATCCAAAATCAGGCAAATCAGGCAGATTGAGTTGCTCACAGAATCACTGAGTGATCTATCTGCCATCGGCTAGCTCAGTCTCTCAAATTTGCTTGCCGTGAGTCTGCACTGAATTTGCTTGCAAGCAATCCTTCAGTCCTAAGGGAGGTTCGGCTGTGCTTAACTGGAAAGCAAGAAATCCAACCATTTCCTGCTTCCTAGCTAATCTAAATCTCCCAGCACAGCAGAACAGATGATGGTCGGAAAAAGGAAAAATAGCAACTTAGCAGACAAGTTTGTCTGGTAAGGAGTGAGTGGGCGGGGAGGGTTCCCGCAGGCCATGTGGGCTGAGCAGCCTTGTGTTTCTGCACAGCCTGGATTAATTGCTTTTGGGGTGAGATTTCTCTGTGGCCTACCAAAATTTTCTCACGACTCACGGCCCACCAGTTGGCGACCGCTGATATAGGGTATTCTGTTGCGAGCAGAGGAGTGTAGTACTCTTCTAGTGAAATACTTCTGGACTTGCTCAATTGTATTACTGTCCAATAAACAGTGGGGATTCCAGACTGAAGAGCTGTATTCGAGAATTGGTCTAGCAAAAGTTTTGTATGCTCTAGTTAGCAATGCGATATTTCTGAGTTCTGAGCTTCTTCTGAGTTGTTTTTATGCCACACGGAGCATAGTTGTCGATGCCTTGGGAAGAATGAACTTGGTAGCAGTCTGCCTTCTGCTTTGACATATGTGGGTTTTCTTTCAGGGTTAACCAGCTGCTGAAGCACAAAGGAGTTGTTGAAATGGTCTTTGCTGTATGCTAGCCTGAACTCTTTTAAGAGGCCGCGGCACAGTCTGCCTCTGAACACTGGCTCCACCTTTAGATTTATACACCATTTGTTTCTCTAATGTTTTTGTAAAGAAATTCTAGAAACAGAGCAATTACATGTTGGTGCCAGAGGTCACAAATCAGAGGCATGTTGTGACCTCTTATTGTCTTTTCCCAACTTTATGTTCATAAAGATAGACAATGTATAAAATGTTTATCTATAGTACCTACATTTTGTTATTTATTAATTTCTCTCTTTCTCTCTCTCTTTTTGTTCTAGAGATATCAAAATTGAAAAACTCAAAGGATTTGGAAAAATTTTCAAAGGAAAATTCAAAATAAAAAGCGCACACATGAAAGAGAGTTCTCGGTATGTAATGTATTATGCCAATAGTACAAGTAGTCCACTAACTAATGACCACAATTGAGCCCAAAATTTCTGTGGCTAAGAGAGACAGTTGTTAAGTGAATTTTGTCCCATTTTATGATCTTGCTTGTCAGAAGGTCACAAAGGGGGAATCACATGACCTTGGGACACAGCAACAGTCATAAGTATGAACCTGTTGCCAAGCACCTGAATTTTGATCACATGATCACGGGGATAACTGTGAAAAACGGTCATAAGTCACATTTTTCAGTGATTTTTAAACCTTGAACGGTCACTAAATGAACTGTTGTAAGTTGAGGACCACCTGTATATGATATGTAGAGAATATACAGTATGTTCCTAATTAAGTCAAGCAAGAAGTCACATTGCAAGCAAGATTGGCAGGGGAAGCTATTCTATATGCAATAAACAATCAGCAAACTTCAATCCCCTTTGCACTGATGATCTTACCTAGCCTGGTAATGAAACATCTGCAGTAAAACAATCTCAGAGAACATGAAGAACTCATCATCATCATCATCATCATCATCATCCATAAAAGGCATCTGTTGATTAATTTAAAGTGCCAGTCCTTAATTGTATTCCTGTGGTGTCACTGTAGTGGCTGATGAACCTTTGAAGTGCTGGGTTAGTGCAATACAAATCACAGCACTGTGAAGGTTACAACTTCTTAATTACTAGTTCAATAATACCATGTATGTCATTTAAATATAAATGGGATTGGAATAGCAATACAAAAGCTTTAGATACATTTACAGAATGGCAAGGCCTTTCCCTTCCATCTTAACCCAGACTGAGTGGGAAGGACAGAAATGTTAGTGAATGAGGAGCATTAATGAGGAGGAATATTAAGCTGAAGGAGAAAATGGTAGCTGGTAGGCAATGAAGCTTCTGCTTCATTGACTATGCTAAGAGCTTTGATTGTATGGATCACAACAAATTGTGGCAAGTTCTTAAAGAGATGGGAGTATCAGACATCTTATTTGTCTCTTTAGAAACCTATAGACGGGTCAAGAAGCAACAGTGAGAACTGGACACGGAACCACTGATTGGTTCAAAATTGGGAAAGGAGTCCAGCAAGGCTGTATACGTCACCTTGCCTATTATATGCAGAGCACATCATAAGAAAGGCAGGGCTAGATGAATCAAAAGTTGGAATTAAGAAATATCAACAACCTCAGATATGCAGATGATATCACTCTAATGGCAGAAAGTGAAGAGGAACTAAAGAGCCTCTTGATGTGGGTAAAGAAGGAGAGTGCAAAAGTTGACTTGAAACTCAACATTAAGAAAACTAAAATCATGGCATCCAGCCCTCTCAATTCCTGGCAAATAGATGGAGAAGAAATGGAGGTAGTGACAGATTTTATTTTCCTGGGCTCCAAGATCACCGCAGATAGGGACTGCAGGCAAGAAATTAAAAGATGCTTGCTCCTGGGGAGGAAAGCTATGGCAAAACTAGACAGCATACTAAAATACAGAGACATCACCCTGCCAACAAAAGTGCGTGTAGTCAAGGCGATGGTTTTCCCAGTTGCAATGTATGGCTGTGAAAGTTGGACCATAAGAAAGACTGAGTGCCAAAGAATTGAGGCCTTTGAACTATGGTGCTGGAGAAGACTCCTGCAAATCCCTTGGACTGCAAGGCGATCAAACCGGTTAGTCCTAGAGGAGATCAACCCTGACTGCTCTTTAGAAGGGAAGATCCTGAAGATGAAACTCAAATACTTTGGCCACCTAATGAGAAGGAAGGACTCACTGGAGAAGAGGGCAATAGAAGAAGGGGACGACAGAGAATGAGGTGGCTGGATGGAGTCACTGAAGCAGTAGGCGTGAGCTTAAATGGACTCCAGAAGATGGTAGAGGACAGGAAGGCCTGGAGGAACATTGTCCATGGGGTCGCAATGGGTCGGACACGACTTCGCAACTAACAACAACAACAACAACATAATGCCCTTCATGAAAGAAATTCCTGATTCCTATTTGGTTCTCTGTGTTAAACAGCTCTCTACTCTATGCGTATTTTTTTATCTCAATTTCTTTTTTTACATTTTTATTAGTTTATAATATAAAATACAAAAATACAAAAGCAAATAATAGGAAAAATAGGAAAGGGAAAAGGGAAGAGTGTAGAAAATAAGGAGGAAAAAAAGGTGTTGACTTCCGGTTCCCTTTGGTGCAGTAGAATAAGGTAATAACATTAAACTTCAACTTTTTACTTTTACATAATAGTCTATACTAGCTATTTCTATAACAACTATTTCTATTTGATAAAACTCAAAATCAAAGTTTCTTTTCCCCCCCCCACCTCAAGCCCAAAGTCAAGTAGCAGTTTCCAAATACTTTTTTTTTAGTCAAAGCAGTCAATTTAGCCATCTCTGCTAACTCCATCAACTGTTGCAGTCATTCATCCATTCTGGGAGATTTCGTTTTTTCACATGTTGCTGGTTTATTTGAGACAAGAGCTTAATATGCAGGTGTTCAGTTCCCTTTCTCTTTTCATGTTTACTTCCATTAGTCTTGAGATCTGTGAAAATGCTCTCAGGTTGAACATTTCCCTAATTTTTATGAAGAAACCTCAGTTGAAACCATAACTCTTTTTTAGGCTCCAAAAAATGTAATGCATTTTGGATATGTAAATGTGCTGCTTTCAGGAGTTGATAACAAAAATACTGTGAAGTTCAAATATTTCTCAATCCAATGTTTTTTTTCCAACTATGGCTTTTTTATTCAGTCATATAATCTTTAAAATTAAGTGGTGCGGTGGCCTAGAGTGGAGCTCTCGCCTCACATTCAGGAGGCTGTGAGTTCAATCCTAGGTAGAGGATAGAGATAGGTAGAGAGATATTTCTCCTAGGTAGAGGCAGCTATTTCTCTCTCTGGGTACTTTGAGATTGTATCTGCTGAATATAACTCCGCATAGGCTATGGGAAGGGCATCCGGCCAGTAAACACTCAGCTCCCTTCAGTTGCCAAGACTCCACCCTGCAAGGGATTACGGGGTCATTTAAAGATGACAACGACGATGATATAATCTTCAAAATTAAGAATCACGCAAGTGTGATGGTGAGTATAGAAGTTGGTGCACCTGAAGTCCTGTTTGAAAACCTTAACTGCAGATGTGTGTCCAAATGTTATTTATAACCCATGCTGAAATGCACATTTGTTTTACTTGTCTTCTGCAGCAATGTTTCCCGTTCTGTACCAAACCTAGGTAAGCTTGCATGTCAAATAGATAAACTGACTCTCTTTTGAAATAACAGTTTTGGTCCTGTCTGCATGTGTGAGATTCTTTAGAATAGGCACCCCTCTTTTTATTTTGTAATTGTAAACAGAAAATATAGTGCCTGTTTAAAACTCTGCTTCTCATTTCTAACAGATCTTTTTTTTTTTTATGATGGAGTCTAGCCAAGAAGGATTTTTAGCAAGTCTGCCATTGCTGGTCTCTAATGCTACAGATTCAGCCTTTAAGAGTAAATTGATGCTATGATTATTCATTTACACACTGAATTTATAGAGCTGCTGCAGACAAGTTAGATCTTTTCAGATGTTACAACATTCTTAGTTATTTTAACACTTATTACATAGCCATTAGTCCTTTAGGAATTCACTTCTAGAGGGGGAAATTCTTAAAGAGACAAATGATCATTGTGACAGTCTCCTTTTACAAGGAAGTCACTTGGAGTTTCAAAAGTGGCCTTGCTCACTTTATGAATTCAAAAGCCATTCATTTTCTGGGATGCACTGTAATTTTTTAGAAGTTGGTGATTAAGTTTGCTTATTTCCTACTGTCACTCCATTTGTTTCTCCTTTCATGTTGCATTTGGCAGATTATAAGATTTTAGATGTTTCTCTTTCTTAATTCTGGGAAAGTGTAAATAGTTAATCACACACTCTGATTTTAGTTGCAGATGTCATGGCCCAGGAAAACTTTGTGTATAATGACATTGACCCAGAACAAAATGATACAAGGTAGGTAAAATAGTCGTGAATATATTTTTCTTTCCTATCTAACATTTCTCATGCCAATAAAACTTTCTTCAAATCTATAAAATTACAGCAGTATCCTTAAAATGTATGATGACCTCACTGGCTACAATAATATAAAATGCAATAATGTTAATTAATTGATTATGTGCTTTTAGAACTGGCTCATAGTGACCAGGTAGATAGATTGTCTACATCAGAGGTCTCCAAACTTGGCAAGTTTAAGACTTGTGGACTTCAACTCCCAGAATTCTCCAGCCAGCTGACTGGCCAAGTTTAAACTTGCCAAGTTTGGAGACTTCTGGTCTACATGATGATCTATCCCTAACTTGGTCCTTCAGGTTTTCTAGCAGCACACCTATTAACCACTGAAACTGAATCCATCCAGCTTCCTGATAGTCATCCTCTTTTCTTTCTTTCTACCTTTTCTAGCATTAGAGCCTTCTTCAGAGAGCTGGATCTTTGTGTAATATATTCAAAATAAAATATTTTGAGCTTGGTCACTTGTGTCTCTAATGAAAACTCTGGCTTGATTTGTTCATGTTCTTGGCTATCCATGGTATTCTGAGGACTCCTGAGGAGTCTTCTCCAACACCAAGGTTCAAAAATGTCAATGCTATTAAGGCTAATATAGAAATATTAAGACAGATCTTTTTTGCCTTGGAATTTATTTTTAAAGACTCTGATGCACATCTGGGACATTTTTTGGGGAACTTATTTTATTCATTTATTCACAAAATTGTATCCCATCTTTCTTCCATGAGGTCAAGGCAGCTTACATAGCATTCTTCCAATCCTGATTGTTATCCATACAAGAACTCGGAGATCACACCAAGAAACTGATGCCTAAATCTACTTTGATTAAAATTGGCTTAATTAAGGAATTACTATTTTTTTAACCCGTTAATTCTTTTGTGTGTAAAGGCTTCGTGTAAACTTCCAGCAACTTTATGAACTGAAATATTTTAAACTTTCTGGATAGCATGGATTGTTCCCAATACTAAATGAGCAACTTTGTATAGCCAGAAGAAGCAGAGTTTTCGGTGCCACACGATAAATGTTTCTCAGGCATTGTGAAGATCACTTTTCCACCTGTCTTGCATTATAGAATTAAAATGTCTTAAATTCCAGTGGTGGGATTCAAATTCTTTTATTATCAGTTCTGTGGGCGTGGCTTGGTGAGTGTGGCAGGGGAAGGATACTGTAAAATCCCCATTCCCACCCAACTCCAAGGAAAAATCCCCATTCTCTCCCCACCCCACTAACCTGCTTTCCAGCTCCGTTCTCCTGTGCAGGGCAACGAAAGAAGACCCAGCTGATCAGCTGGGACTCGGGAGGCAAAGAATTGATGGGTGGTATTCCAAACTACTCAAAATTTCTGCAACTGGTTCTACAGAACTAGTCAGAACCTGCTGAATGCCAACCTCTGCTAAATTTTGTATTTTCCTCCACCCTAGTTCGATCTTGAGATTCTTCAGTTATACATAAAATTTCAGCTCTCTGGTTAACAATATGGAACTGAGTGCAAAGAGTCACGTTGTTTGTTGGTAGGCATTATGGCTGAGTGTCTCTGCAGGTGATATACATCAGCCCTGATAATAAAACTGAACTAGTTCTTCAGCAGCATGAGAATAATTGAGTATTAAATGCATTTTTGTGAGGAATGGAATGCTGTGGAGTCAAAGGCTGCGTGAAAATCAAATAGCATTTTAATTCTAGCATCAGCTTTTTTTTTTTTTTTTGCATTAAAACAAAATCCCTTGTAACTTTCCGGCTGGGTGAAAGCTGCTTGGTGCTCTGCTTGCCACCTATTGAACTACAGGTCTGGGTGGTACTGTAACTACATGATTCCTATTTGAAAATGGTTTTGTGATTCAGTGGTGCATGAAATGAGGCCTGTTATGTGGTATCTTAGTTGATCGTGTTGGTACTCATTGTCTCTCTGGAACTTCAGCATTTTCTGACATCCCTGACATTAGAAAACTGTGTTCTCTCTCCCCCCTCTCCTTTTTTCAAGAGAGAATATTTGTCATAAAGATGGATATTTACATTTTTGTTGTTGTTGTTGAAAGGTAGAGAGCGAAAAAGCAAACAATAATCACGCAGAAAGATAAAGGAAGAATATTGGATGCATTTATTCTTGAAGGAATGGGAATTTCTAAAAATATATTATTTACATTTGTATTATTTATGGAAGAAGCAGAATATTAAACATTGGTACACAACATTTAATGCTATTCAACAGAAATTTTCCACTGTCACATCTTTCAAGTTGAAATTTTACATCTTTAACAATACAAAGCTGAAAGATTTATGTGACATCAAGTCTAAATTAGGCTGATCTGAAGTAGCCAAAGCATAGTTCAATTTACTGTAGAGCTTAGCAAAGGGAAAATTGACTTAGTCCCGGAAGCTAACATTTTTGGAGAAGTTCTGTCTCCTTATTGGCAAATGTGCACTGTTCAAAACACACAGCTGGTTTGTTCAGTTTACTGTTAGGCAGAAAAAAGGTTAGTTACCAGGCTTCAAGGTCATTTGAAGATTTTTCCAGATAAGGGCACCTGGTCTCTGATGCAGTTTTGGCAATGCCACTCTGAAAAATCCTGGTCCCTCCCTCCATGATTCTCATATGTCCATTTGTTAGATTAATTCTGTACATGTGTCTTTCTTAGAAATCCCTTTAAAGTCAAGAAATACATTGTAGAAAAAAATAACAAGATGACAAAGGAGGAACAATCGTTTAGAGAGAGATTTATGGTAAGTTTCTTCTTCTTTTAAATAGCTTGGAAGATGTTGGCATGGTTACTGTTGTGTGTATGATATATGAAAATATGCTGTGCAATTTGTCATCTCTTGTCCCGATACAGAACTATGAATAGCAACATTCCAGAAAACTATTCTCATTACATTATATTGTCATTAGAAATATGCATAAATTCTTAGTGGTAACCAAGAATTCTGGACCTTGTTTTGACAGAAAAATCTGTGGTTGCAAAGTATATATATACTTTTTTATATAGTAATTTTATTAAAGATTGTAATTACAATATTAAAAACAAATACAAACTAAAATATACAATAAAAAGTAAAATGCATAGAAAAGAGGAGAAAAAGAAAAAGTTAGAATACAGTAAAGAAAAAGAAAAGAAATATATAAAATATCAACAATTTTAGTAACGTATCACCTTCAGTTAAAATACAGCAAATAATCTCCATCCCATATCTTATCTCTTATCTATAAACAAATCCATAAATACCTATTCATTTCAGTCCTGATGTCAGCAAGAGTCCATTAAGGGTTACCAGGACAATATAATATCTATTTTAATCTTGATCAAATGAACGAACTTTATATACCTTCCTCTTACTTCTAATAATGCAAACTTGTTTTCAATTGATCACTACTTACCACAAAGTATATATTTTCTGGGAAAATTTCACCCAAGAACAGGTGTGCCACCTCACTTGTCCTTCCTGCTGTGCTTTCAACTGCTTGGACCTATGGTAGAAGATAATTTTGGCCTTCTATGCTTGCCATCCATACCCCAGGGTTGCCCAGACCCTGGGCCTGCAATGGGAAGAAGAAGAAGATAGCTAAAATCTCCTGAGGGTGGAACAGCTGGGGTGGTAGCAGCAGAGAGCAGCAGAAATAGCTGGTGGAGTGCAGGGCATCCAAAATGGCAGAGATGTGGGGGCGAGATAGGCAGTAGGGGGGAGTTGAAGCAGAGAGTTTATTCAGGACTGGAAAACGTGAAACAAGAATACAACTCTGAGGATGGTCAGAGCTACTATTCATTCAGTGCTGTCCTAACTTTGAATGGTCATTGAATGGTCATAACCCAAGGCCTACCTGCATGTCAAACCACTTTTGAAATTGGAACTTTTGAGGGCAGTAAAAAGTATGCTTAATGTATATTTAAAAACAAACTACAGGGAGTCCCTGACATACAAACATTCATTTAGTGATCATTCAAAGTTACAACGGCATGGGAAAAAAGTGACTTGTCACTATTTTGCACAGTTATGACTGTTGCAAAATGGTCACGTGACCAAAATCCAGGTGCTTGGCAATTGGCTCATATTTATGATGGTTGCATTGTCCTGAGTTCATGTGATCCCCTTTTGCTACCTTCTGACAAGCAAAGTCAGTGGGGAAGCTAGATTTACTTAATAACCATGTTAATAATTGCAGTTAACAGTTGCAGTGATTCACTTAACAAGCGTGGCGAGAAAGGTCGCAAAATGAAGCAAAACTTACTTAACAACTTAGCAACAGAAATTTTAACTCAGTTATGATTGTAACTCAAGGACTACCTATATGCAAATGTTTAAAATCTTTGGCATCCTCAGTGTATCCTATCCAAAACTGTATCTGTAATAAGCTCTAGTCCTGCTTTCGATTACGTTTATGTAAACTGTAGCTTGATTTCTTTCCCCCTTTACTCTGCCACAGTATAATAAAGAAATCGCAGTAATAAATACGGCAGTTGCACATTGCTCAAATACTCCTATCAGAGGAAACCTGGACTTGAGGATCTTGCCTGGAGAACAGCTTGAAGTTATAGACATCACTGAAGGAAATCAACTGATATGTCGGAATTCTGAAGGCAAATGTAAGGTTTCAAAAGGAATAAAACAGAAGAGATGAGCATAATAACTAAACAAAACACTGAGGGTGGGGTCAGAAATCAGAAAAACTGTTTTTGGTGTTTTGTTTTTTTTGCAGTTTGGCCATCCTAGTATGATACAAATGTAGGATATAAAGAACTATACATAGTTTTTGCACTTGAATATTTTTGATTATATGTTTGAAAGGTTTATTTGTAACTCTGACTAAAATTTCTAACAAAGCTCATCCTCTAGTAATGTATTTTATTTTATCTTTCCTAGATGGGTATGTGCTATTAGAACATTTGAATTTCAGGTAAGTTTTAAAATGGCTCAGTTCTTCTGAGACACGGGATTAGCTAAAATCAGAACCCATAGTAATTCAAAGCTGTAGTTTTTCTATGGATGACACCATTTGTATGTGGAGTAAATGTAGTTTTGTGTTTTTTCCTATCCCAGGCACTAGTGCTGTACAACTGAAGGTCAACAAGTGTGACTTACGGAAGGATGTTGTAGGCACAATATAGGGAAAATAGTCTGTAAGAATGTTCGTTGCTTGGGAAAGAAAACAAAAAACGGAATTGTGGACAACACAGTCTGAATTCTTCAGAAGCTGACAACTGCTACTTTTTGAATGATTGTCATAAAAGTAACTTTTTAAAAAAGAATGCTTGATATACATGTTTTCCTGTCCAAAGTTTATCAATCTAGGTGCAGAGTTTCAAATAACTTAGTATCATTGTCTGTAAAAACTTTTTTTTTTCAAACTTTGTTTCAAATTACAACTCTTCCCAGAGCAGCTCTTTTAAATGGTAATTGCAAATGTCACTTTGGTTCTTTGGATACTGTATAGCAATACTTAGTCTTTGTGTGCAAAACATGTTACCTGCTTTTGACACATTTTTTGTATGTATTTTGTCAATGTTAGGAGTATCACACTTAGTTTTATACTTAATTGTGTTTAATTAGTGTAAGAATTTGTGGACTTAGCATTGAGAACAAATATTGGGAGTCCATTTGATGCACTATTTTTAAATATAAATAGGAGAAATAAAGTATGAATTGGCAATTAAAACACATTTGCAGCTAAGTGTACAGCTTGACATAAAACTTTGCAGAACTTAAACGCATACTAAGAAGTGTTTATTGTTTCATTTTTAAAAAAAGAAAAAACCAGAATTGTATTTAACTGTGATTATTTACCAATATAATGAATACTGCAATCAGAATAAGTTTCCTCTGTGTTGGAAAGTCCTGTTTGTTTTAAATCTGCTGTCAAAAGATGGAGAGTGGGCAGGAAATATAAAGATGAAGTTCCATTGTGATACCTGCCATTGTGATACCTGCCTGAACAACTTTGTTGATACCCAAAGGAAAGGGATTTTACATTCTTCCAGAACAACTTATGATCAGGCAACAGTGTAAAAACTTTGTCCCTACTACTGGTGCCTCTCAACTTATTCTCATGATTTTTATGACTAAAGGGAAAGCATCATTCTGTATTCTGACTACGTCATCATTGGATATATATATACAGGCAGTCCTTGTTTAGTGACCATTAGCAGCTATGATGGTAATGAAAAAGTAACTTTACAACCAACCCTCACATTAATGAGCTTCCCAGGTCTGTAAAGCAGGAAGGAAAGCAGTCACCGTTTCACTTAACAAATTGCCGGTCTCTACTGTGGTTGCGAAATGAGGACTACCTATAACAAATTCGAATAGTGCACTATTCAATTTAAGCTAATGCAAATTATAAATTGATAACATTGATAACAATTTTTAGTTAATGTGATGCTAGTCGAGTCTAGCGCACTGTAAGGCGATTAATTTTCTCAAGGGCTGCATAAGAAACTGGGATTGTTATGGAGGGCTGCCACCATGGGCTGCAGAGGGACAGCCAAAAGGCCAGATGTGGTCTGTGGGTTGTAAAATGTCCAAGTGTGGTCTAGTGCACACATAGTTGCCATTGGGGTTTTAGATGCTAATTGTTGCGATGCAAAATGGAGAAAACTTTCCATTTGACGAAAGCTCCCCCCCCCCAAAAAGAGGCTCATTTTAAAGAACTAAACTGAACCATGGTGGTGAACCTATGACATGTGTGCCAGGAGTGCGCGTGAGCCCTCACCCAGAAAAGGTCGACTGCGGATTGTTGGGTATCTAGCGCACAGGAGACACGCACGCATGCACAGAAGTGCACAGCGAAATCACACCGGTCGTGTGGGCATGGGGGGGGGGGCGCATGCATTGCCTTCTGGGTTAGACAAGCGCGTGTGCAATTATTGGCACAGGAGCCCAAAAAGGTTAGCCACCACTGACATAGGACATCAGGTATATTTTGCATACGGCTTTCTGTTCTAGCTTCTCTGTTCACTTGATTTAAGTATTTATGAAATCTTTTGTAAAGAATTCATGGTAAGTTTTCATCCATTAGAAAGCAACAAAAAAATTCTAAACCACTTAAAAGTCACTGAAAGTTGCCGGTAATAATCTTACTACCATTTTGGGCATTACCTACTATTTTTTTAAAACCTTTTACTGCGATATTTCAATAAGACACACATTTTTTTTCTTAAAAAGTTTTCATTTCCAGTTTCTATTAAGCTAGAATCAATTGTCCTGTTTTCCTTAAAAGTACAGGGCAAATTTGAATAATGCAACAATGACATTATTGGCCTACTTTATTTATTTATTTATTTTTATTTGTCAATTGCTTACAAGTTAATAGGTATAAGTAAAAACATAGTTATGAATACATGGATACATATAAGAAAAATAAAAAATATATAAAAAAGAAACAATAGGACAGGGACAGTAAAGATATTGGTGCGCTTATGCACGCCCCCTACAGACCTCTTAGGAAAGGGGTGAGGTCAATAGTAGACAGTCTAAGGTTAAAGTTTTTGGGGTTTGGGGAAAAAAACCACAAAGTCAGGTTCCAGACATTGATCACTCTGTTGCTGAAGTCGTATTTCCTGCAATCAAGTGTGGTGCGATTAACCTTGAGTTTGTATCTATTGTTTGTCCTTGTGTTGTTATGGTTGAAGCTGAAGTATTCATTGACAGGTAGGACATTGCAATGTATGATTTTATATACTATACTTAGATCGGACCGAAGGCGACGTAGTTCTAGGTTTTCTAGGTCTAGAATTTCGAGTCTGGTGGCATAAGGTATTCTGCAACAAGTAGAGGAGTGGAGAACTCTTCTTGTGAAATATTTCTGGACTTTCTCAACTGTGTTAATATCAGATACATAATGTGGTTTCCAGACTGATGAGCTGTATTCAAGTATTGGTTTAGCAAATGTTTTGTATGCTCTAGTTAGTAGTGTGATATTACCAGAGAAAAAGCTATGTAAGATTAGGTTAACAACTTTTAACGCCTTTTTGGCTATGTAGTTACAGTGAGCTCTAGCACTTAGGTCATTTGAGATGAGTACTCCAAGATCCTTGTCAGAGTTTGGATCATCAACAAGGTCTTGACTATTCAGCCTGTATTTCATTTTCTGATTTTTTTTGCCAATATGTAGGACAGAGCATTTATTTGTTGAGATTTGAAGTTGCCATTTGTTTGCCATTCTGATACATAGTCAAGGTCTTTTTGAAGGGTAGCAGTATTGTCTGTGGTGTGGAATAGCTTTACATCATCAGTGAAGAGAACGCAGTTGCTCTTGATATGATCACAGATGTCATTTATGTAGAGTATGAAAAGAGTTGGTCCTAGAACACTGCCTTGGGGGACACCACTGTTGACAGGTACAGAATTTGATAGGACACTCCCAATTTTGACCATTTGTTGGCTGTTTGACAGGAATGCTTCTATCCAGTTATGCAGTTGTCCAGAGATACCATAAGATTTTAGTTTTAGGAGTAGTTTGTTGTGTACCACTGAATCAAATGCTTTACAGAAGTTTATGTAGATTGCATCTATTGCTTTGTCCTGATCGAATTGTGTAGTCCATATGTTTTTGCAGTGTAAGAGTTGCAGACTGCATGATAGTTTTTTCCTAAAACCAAATTGTTTATTAGAGAGTAGGTTGTTTGTTTCTAAGTGGAGGATGATGGATTGGTTAATAATTGATTCCATGACTTTACAGGTGATGCAGCATAAAGAGATTGGTCTGTAATTTTCAACTAGGCTGGGGTCTCCCTTTTTGAAGATGGGGATGACTGTGGCTTGTGACCATAGTTTTGGCAAGGAGATGGTCCTGAAAGATTTTTCAAAGATTATGCTTAGAGGTTCGGCTATGGCAGTGGATAGCTTTTTTAAGAAGTAGGCACATATTCCATCCAGTCCAATAGATAGAGATGGTTTTAGATTGCGTAGTGCTTTTTCAACATTGTCTTCTGTAAAATCGATATGTATTAGATCATTGTAGTTCTCTGTGGTTCGACTAGGAAATACATGATCCATTGCTTTTTACAAATACTGAGCCAAAGAATGTGTTAAAGAGGTTGGCTTTAACAGTGTCATCGTTGCAGTCTTTACCATTAGGTCCTTTCAGGGGTGGGATGGACCTTGAGTCTTTTAGTTTGTTTACAAAATTGTAGAAAGCGTGGGTGGAATCGGTGCATAGAAGGTTTTCTTCTTGTTTAATGTGATAATTGGTGCATTCAGTTTTTATCTGGTGGCATACATTTTTGTATCGGCTTTTGAAGTTGGCAATGTGACCAGATTTGTTTTTCTGCCAAAGTGATTTCTTTTTGGATTGAAGCTTCCTTATTGTTTTGGGTAATTTGTTTTTTCTGGTTTTGGGAGTTGTTAATGGTACATATAATTTGATGACTCTTCTGACTTCAAGTAAAAGTATGTTGTAATGGTCTTCTACAGTATTGCATCCAGAGAATAGAAATTGCCAATCAAGGGATGAGAGATTGTTGTTTATAAGATTATAGTTGCCTTTTTTGAAATTATAATTGGGGATTCAGTCATTGTGATGATTTTTGTGTGGACATATGTTGGGACAAAAGTCAATCATGTTGTGGTCACTGTTGGAAAAGAGTTCTTTAATTTGTATTTCGTAAATTGAATTCAAACTATTGCAGAAGATGAGATCGAGGCAGTTGTTAAGTCTAGTGTTGTTGGTTATTAGTTGTTCTAGTCCCAGATTTGTTACTGCATTGTAGAAGGTTGCATGTGTGGGTTCAGTTGTACATTTGTTCAGGGTCCAGTTAATATGAGGTAGATTTAAGTCACCAAGAAAGATAAAAGTGTGTGGGAAGGATGCTGCTCATGTTAGTAGTGTATTTAGCTTGTTGCATGTTCGATGTCGTAATCAGGGGCTCTGTAACATAGTAAGAACCAAAATGTGATATTTAAGGACAGTTCACAGATGATGGTCTCAGGAATAGCTCCTGGGTAACTTGGATGTTTTTTAGATGTAGGGACTTTTTATAGAAGATAACAACAACACCTCCTCTACGGATTTCACAATCTGATCTGTAAACATGATAGTCTCTTACTGTGGTAATGGAGTCAGGGAGAGATACTTCAGGGGTGGGATTCTACCAGTTCGCACCTATTCGCTAGAACCGGTTGTTAACATTCTAAACAGTTTAGAGAACCGGTTGTTAGAAGAAATTACTGGCCTAATCCTGTAACGAGGGCAGAAGGAAACATTCTGGTGTTGCTTAGGGAAACTGCCTCTCCGTTAACCCTTATTACATTCTTGGCAGGACTAGACTTCCTGTCTCAGGAACTTCTCTGGAGTTTTTTTCCCTCCTTTGCTGGTACATTGCTTGTGTGAAGTGACCATTCAAAGTTACAATGGCACTGAAAAAAGTGACTTGAGTGTTTTTCATACTGTTGCAGCATCCCACAGTCATGAGAGCCAGGCGAGATGGTGCCTCGATGTGAGTGATATTGAGTTGGCCATGCCCAGCCAATAACATGCCCACCAAGCCATGTCCAGCCAGTCACATGACCACCAAGCCACGCCCACCAATTAAGCCATGCCCACAGAACCGGTTGTTAAAAAAATTGAATTCCCGCCCCCCCGGCTTACTTGTATTAAAGTAAACAAAAGGAAGTGACCTGAGTCTGTTGTTCAAGTTACTGGCGGTGGGGGGGGGGGGAGTGCAAAATGAACACAACTAAAAAAAAAAGACTACGAGCATAGATATTGCACATATTTGTCAAGGGTGTGAATGTTTTCTTTTTCTGTGAAAACCATCACAATTGGATAAATGTAATGAATGTTGTATCTATGTCATTTATCAAATGGACAGGCAGATTTCTACTTACCTTGCTCCAAAACAGAAAAAGGCAAAACACAATAAGGTAGCACCCCCCCAACTCCCAGTCCATGAACCGGCATCGGGCTGTGACATGCCAGAAACCAGGCTGTGCAAACAAGGAAAGCCCCATTTGTGGGATGCAGGCAGCACACACAACCACGCTCCCTCCAGTTCATGGCAAAACCTCTCTCCATGGAACTGGCTCTTGGTGCCCAAAATAGGGCATACATCCCAACATGTGAGTGTCAATAGGTTTACTCAAAGTAGATAAAAGTGAAGTTTGTCAACAAAAGTAGTCAGCAAAAAAAAAGAGATGGAATATAGAAAAATGGTTGTCTGAGTTTGTTCTTGGTCATAGAATATTCTTGTTTTTGTTTTTAATGACAGTTCCCTAAAAATTTACATTTTCTCTAAGCACAGTGATGAAAACAACCATAACAACAGTATTTATATTTCTAAATTTTTAAAGTATAAAAGGGCTGAAGAGTTCACATGAGACACTCATGTGTTTACATTTTTATGTTTATTGAAGTGCAATGTCAACCATGAAGTAATAATCACATGCAATGAGATACAATAAACTTTTTTCAGCATAAAAATAGGTACATGAAACTTCAATTATCCTTTTTTAATATAAAAAAACCACAATGTGCTTGTGCTGACTTCTAACTTATATCAGCTGAATAAATATCAGTTCAAAACAATCTGGACTACCTCCTCTATAAATAACAGTTAAACATGAAAGCATCAGTGAATATTATTTTGTAAAATACTATCTTTCCATACGGATATTGATAAATTTTGCTCTGCCTGGTTATGCAAATCCTATGAATTTTCTTATTGAAAACAAAATCTGAGGCAAAGCAACACTTTATTTTCTTAATTCCACCAGCTGTTATTCTTAAAAGCAACTTCTGCTAATTTCTACTTAATATTCAGTCATCTTATTTTCCCATTACTTATCTTTTAGGGAGAAACAGCCCCTTTCCTCCCCCAGTTTCTTCTCAGAGTTTTAACAGTACTGTTTTCCAAAAATACAGTAGTTTCAGGATACAAATATATAGTCCTATAGCTTGTATTTTGTACATTGAAGAAAAAACAGTCATACTGAAAAAAAGAAATAGTGCTAGATATGCATACCAGTGTACCTTAATATGGAAAAAAAATGTAATTTCACTTCAAATTAGGGATGAAATAATACTGGAACACTGGTAATCATTCAAAAGTTTTGTGAGTTTTCCAATAATTACTTAGGAAAATGCATAGACAAACATGTCAACTTTTCAAATAAACAATGTTACATTATTTTAGATTACTTAAGGCAGTTTCAATAGTAGTTTCAAATAGTAGTTTCAAAGCATTTAGGGCAATATTAAAATGCTTAAACTGGGGACTAACTTCTTATTAAATCTGTCAATACAATTAAATACAATTATAGATACGAAAAGCAGCATTTCCATTTATCATTCATTAAAAAGTTCACTTTCCAACTTCCCCTAGTTTTCATAAACAGAATGTTTGTAATGATGACAGAGCTTGTGAACAACTGAAGATCCAGGGATTTGATGATTAAAAGTCATTTGGATACAAATAAGGTAAAGTTTAATGGAAGGTTTCTTCCTTCCTTTCTCAAAAGCAGCTTTTCTGAGACAAGCTACCTTTGGAAAAAAAACCTAATGATTTCCTTTCATAGGAATAGGTTTCCTTGTCAAAGAACAAGTAGTCCTCGACTTATAACAGTTCATTTACTGACCATTCAAAGTTGTAACAGCACTGAAAAAAGTGGCTTACGACCGTTTTTCACCTTTCACCGTTATGACCTTTCCAGCATTCCCAATGAACATGGGATCAAAATTCAGATGCTTGGCAACCGGTTTATATTTAGGACAGTTGTTGTGTCCCAGGGTTATGTGATTCCCTTTCGCGACCTTCAGACAAGCAATGTCAACGGGAAAGCCATATTCTCTTTAACTGCAGTGATTCACTTAATAACTGTGTCAAGAAAGGTCATGAAATGGGACAAAAATCACTTAATAAATGTTTCACTTAACAACAGAAATTTTAAAACGGCTCACTTGGATGTGTGTTGCCATTTGAAAGTATCAAGGAAGTAGCATTAACACTAAGGGTTAAGATAAATTCTGGAAAGGAGTGCAAGAGACGTGGAGGAGAAAACCCATATTAACATTTTAGTCAAACATGGATGCAGCTTAATTACATTGATACCAGTAGTATAGAATGGAATAGAATTCTTGATTGGCCAAGTGTGATTGGCCACACAAGAAATTTGTCTTGGTGCAAATGCTCTCAGTGTACATAAAAGAAAAGATACATTCGTCAGGAGTCAAGAATCATAAGGTACAACACTTAATAATAGTTGTAGGATACAATAAGTATTGTTAAGGGGCAAAGAGCTGGCTTGCACCGAGTTAGGCCACTGGTCTACATAGAAAGATTGGTGAATTAGCCATGGGCTTCCTTGATGCAATGGGCTTCCTTATGTCAAACATATGAATGTTTATGCTTTGATGGCCACTTTTCAAAAATGGGCTCCTTACAGAAGACTCTATCAAGTGAAGCAGTACAGCTAGTCAAGAGATCAAAAGTGGAGTGAAGATCAAGTAAAACACCTTTCTGAAGATCTGAATACTCCAATGATCAAATTCATTCTTGGTCACAGTGTGGTTTCTAAATTGACTTAGGGCCACAATGGAGCCCCAAATTTATGTTGCTAAGTGAGACATTTTTAAAGTGGGCTTTACCCCATTTTCCAACCTTTCTTGGCACATTTGTGAAGTGAATCATTGCAGTTGTTAACTTAGTAACAGGATCATTAAGTGGATCTGGCTTCCCCATTGACTTTGTTTGTCAGAAGGTGGCAAAAAGGGACACTTGGAAGAAGGTGACCTTGGGACACTGCAATTGTCATAAATATGAACCAGCTGTCAAGCCTTTGAATGTAAACCACATGATCATGGTATGATCACATGATCATGACACTGTCATAAGTATGAAAACAGTCATAAGTTACTTTTTCCAGTGCCGTTGTAATTTTGGAACAGTTACTAAACAAAATGTTTAGTTGTAAATTGAGGCCTACCTATAACTCTGTAGAGCAGGGGTCCCCAAACTTGGCAACTTTAAGACTTGTGGACTTCAACTCACAGAATTCTGTTGCCAAGTTTGGAAGTTTGGACCTCTGCTGTAGAGATTCATAAGTCCTGCTTAGTAAAACATACATTAACTACTATTAAGCTAGAACTCATCACGAATAACACTTTGGTTGCACAGCATGATTATGGTAACAAATGTTGTCACATGCAAATGTCATCAATTAGGCAAAGTGATAACAGAGACAGTACACTTCAAGTATTTTAAATAACCTGTACCTATGGTAATGAAGGGGATAAAAATGAGCAAACATGGTACATTCTGTCAATGTACAAACATGGTACATTCTGTCATTTTTAGCTCCTGGTGCAAGAAGGCACAATTTTCTATATTTAACTCAGATCACATATTCAAACAAAACAAAACAAACAAACAAACAAACAATGCTACTGTGGAAGAAATTAGGATAATGCAGTGGCCATTGGAAATTTTTTCTTCCAAGGAAATTAACCCTACTTAAAATTCAATCTAAGTAGCCTTGTTTGAAATCCACAACCTAAAGTATTACACCACTATTATCTGTGAATGAAAACTTGTTATATGAGCCACCATTCTCACCGTCTTTACACATTCTGTATTGATTCGAAGGGATGTTTGGGGGAGGGGGGAATTTAGAGGAATTAGTGATTTTCTAACCGGAACATGCCGATAAACCAGTGATTGAAAATTGTACTTTTCACTTCAACAGTGTAGAAATGCGTTTATCCTGTTTGTTGGGGGGAAAACAACATCACTATCAATCCTCACTTAAATAGATCGGTAACAGCCACCTGAATCTATACTGAATACCACATTAGCTCCATAGCTCAAACACTGCCCTTTCCTAAGGCAAAAGGGTAATTCATCTTAATTCTAGCCATCCTTTTGACAATTCAGTAGACAATTTGTGTACATCCAAATGCCAATCCCGACTCCACAGTGAAAATGCAATAGTCAGGGGGGTCTTTACACGAGCAAACAAAGATAAATTTCACTTGGCCATAAGACTATAATTGTGTTGCAATCAATGGTGTTTTGTTAAATTTATCTTTCACACATGTGATGTTCCTGATACTTACTGCATGAGCTTTACCGGTAATCTGAATTGGATATTAAAAAAAGAGGTAAAGTGCAACATGGATGTAAAATAATAACATGGACATTAAGCAGTTGCACCTTTTCTGAAAACATCTGCTTCCATCCAGATGGATGAAACATTTTTTAGCAGGGCAGGAAAAAATTACATTCAGCTTAAACTGAGAATGATAATAACCATCCTTTTTTTTTTTTTTTAATTAATAGAGCTTCTTTCCCAACTTCTTTGCATCTCCATCTTCAACTTTCATTGGGAGCACTTTTATTCCTTATAGAGTGTACCTCTGCCTTTCTAGACTTTCAAATTTTGAGAAAAATAAAACTAGTTCAAGTATTATGCATACTGTAGACCAGGGATGGGGAACTATGGCCCCTTTATGACTTTTATTTATTTTATTTATTTATTTATTTGATTTGCCAATTGTTTACAAGATAATAAGTATAAGTGTATACATAGTTGTGAATACATGAAATGGGTACATATAAGAAAAATAAAAGAATAAGAGAAACAATAGGACAGGGACGGTAGGCACGTTGGTGCGCTTATGCACGCCCCCTACAGACCTCTTAGGAAAGGGGTGAGGTCAATAGTAGACAGTCTAAGGTTAAAGTTTTTGGGGTTTGGGGAAGAAACCACAGAGTCAGATAGAGTATTCCAGACATTGACCACTCTATTGGTGAAGTCGTATTTCCTGCAATCAAGTTTGGTGCGATTAACTTTGAGTTTGTATCTATTGTGTGCTCTTATGTTGTTATGGTTGAAGCTGAAGTATTCACTGACAGGTAGGACATTGCAATGTATGATTTTATATACCATGCTTAAATCAGACCGAAGACGGCGTAATTCAAGGTTTTCTAGTTCTAGAATTTCAAGTCTGGTGGCATAAGGTATTCTACAACGAGTAGAGGAGTGGAGAACTCTTCTTGTGAAATATTTCTGGACTTTCTCAATTGTGCTAATATCAGATACGTAATGTGGGTTCCAGACTGATGAGCTGTATTCGAGTATTGGTCTAGCAAATGTTTTGTATGCTCTAGTTAGTAGTGTGATATTACCAGAGAAAAAGCTACGTAGGATTAGGTTAACAACTCTTAATGCCTTTTTGGCTATGTAGTTGCAGTGGGCTCTAGCACTTAGATCATTGGAGGTGAGTATTCCAAGGTCCTTTACAGAGCTTGGGTAATCAACAAGATCATTTACACTATAAATTCACTCGCCAAAACCAACACCAACCATAAGAACCTCTGTTGTCGCCCTGACCTAACCATACAGCAACGTGCCCGCTCCCATGTACTCCGCACTGAACTCAAAAAACGTCTAGACAATGGAGAGAAGGGCCTGTACATTGACTACCATGCTGACTGTATCAAAAGTAAGTCACACAACCCGCAACTCAGCTTTAACCCTCAACCACAACCCTACCTCAACCGATCCATACTTGTGGACTTCAGCTCCCAGGCTGACTCAGGAATTCTGGGAGTCATACAGGGGCCATAGTTCCCTACCTCTGTTGTAGACCTACCTAGCGCTAGACAGCAATTTCCAACTAACCTGGCCTTTGACCTTGCTAGTTGGGAATTCTGAGAGTTTCTGTCTCCACACAAATGAAGAGTGCCAGATTGAAATATGACCTGCGATTAAAAGGAAAGCTTGGGTTCCCCTATGGCTTCCCATATATGGGCTGCAAACAGATACAAGAAGATGCTTTTTGCTGCCATGCCAGAGAGCTTTGTATTCTAGCTCCAGTAATCCTAGGTATGGGTTTCTCTGAATAAGTGTTGACAACAGGAGAGGCTGCATACATATATGTTTATGTAAGAACAAGAAGCATGGTCAGACAACATTCCTGAAACTCTAAATCCATACTTCATACTCAGAGGCCCGTTTACACAGCCTTTCATGTTACAGGTAGTCCTCAACTTACAACAGATCATTTAGTGACTGTTCAAAGTTACAACGGCAGTGAAAAAAGTGGCTTAAGACCATTTTTCACATTTATGACTGTTGCAGCACCCTCCATGGTCACATGATCAAAGGTCAGATGCTTGGCCACTGACTCATATTTATGACAGTTGCAATGTCCCGAGGTCATGTGATCATCTTTTGTGACCTTCTGACAATCAAAGTCAATGGGGAAGCTAGATTCATTTAACAATCTTGTTACTATCTTAGCAACTGCTGTGATTGACTTAACAACTGTGCAAGAATGGTCGTAAAAGGGGTCAAAATTCACTTAACCACTGTCTTGCTAAGCAACGGAAAGTTTGGAGTCAATTGTGGTCGTAAGTCAAGGCCAATCTGGACATACATCCATATTCAGCAAAACAGTGACTGTACTTGCTATTCCTTTAATTGTATCAAAGTTCATTAAATGAAGGAAATCATGTAAAACAATATCCTCCAATAAGGAGAGGGGGGAAAACATGGGCACCTCAACAATCATTTTCAGATAAGTGACTGTTGAGATGCCATATCAAAAAATGAGAACATTTCAGTTTTTGAATTATTTGGTTCCATGCAAAGTAATTTGGCTAAAATTATTTCCCCATTTTGTCTAAAATAATGTTTTGACTCCATCATAGTTTATACCTACTAGATTTTAGCCTGTTATTTTAATTCCAATTTATCAACTTATTAATATCAAGTATTATTAGTATGAAGTATTAATAATTATTACAAATAGCTATCGTAAAATTAAAATAAGAACCGAGCCTAAATAAAAACTCTGAAACAATGTACTGCAGCATCTACAAAGTGTGCTTTCATCCTCATGTTCAAAGAATACTACCATTTCCAATAATAAAATGTTTTGTTACTACACATTTAGTAAACATGATGCCCTGTGTCTTTTCTTATATGTATACTGAGAGCATTTGCACCAAGGCAAATTCCTTGTGTGCCCAATCACACTTGGCCTATAAAGAATTCTATTCTATTTCTTGAAGTAGCCTAAAGAAAAAGAACACTAAATGTAAGTCATTCCTGCTTTATCTGTACCTCAACAAAGTCACAGGCAGTTAAGCTTTAGAAGTACACAAAAGCCCTAAGGTCTGGAACAACATTGTCAAATTCATATTCTAGTTCTCATGAAATAGTATTGTAAAAGGATGATGTCAGTACTAAAAAGGCAAACATGTTTTCCTATTGAAAGGGAAAATGACAAAGCTTTACTCACAAAACAGCGTTATCTGAAATCTAGAATTCAACAAACTCGTTATGTTTCAAGGTAATTAGTGATTGTATAGAAAATGCCCATTAATCTGTTACTTTTAAAAATGTACTGGGGACAATCTCAGTGCAACAGTTACATGTGACTCCCTTATGACAGATATTAAGATAATGCCGTGATTTTAAACTGCTCTATTTGTAGACTTAAAAAGATGTTTTTTGTGATTAATAAAAATGACACACGTCAAAATGTCACGTTTTCTGTTTATCATGGTAAAGAAACACCAATGTTATGCATTCATGATGGAGCATGTCATCACCCAAGACCACTCTGGACTGATTATGCACAGTGACTTGCTGAAAAAATATTCACAGTCATTTATTGGCACTATTTACTTCATCACCCTGTTGCACAACTTTTGGCTCCATAAATTATTCTCAGATTCTGGGGATGAAAGGATACTAGAGCCAACACGAATATCAAGATGCGTATCAATTTTTTTTGCCTGTGTTAGAATGTCCCTAATGATCTGGAAGTGAGAAATCAGAAATGAAGATTAAAAAACAACAAAAATGGGCATTAGTAATTGAAAGAGATTGTTGATTTGACCAAAGGGTGAACTGGGAAATGTCCTTGTCTGTGAAAGATCTCAAATCCATCCACTTCCACAGCTGGCTTCTGTGGCAGTGCCAAAGATGCTCCTTTTGGATCAATGTTTAAAACTAAAACAAATAGACTCCCCTATCTTTTTTTTTCTAAAGGATAGATTAAATATTTTGGATAGCAATGCTCTATGTTCTTACTTAAACCTAAGTCTACCCAAAGCCAGTGGGACTTATTTTCTGAGCAGACACGTACAGCAGGGGTCCCCAACTCCTGGTCCATGGACTGGCACCAGTATGTGGCATGCCAGCAACCAGCCTGCGCAAACAAGCAACGCCCCTTCTGCAGTATACAGGCAGCATGCAAAACCACACCCCCTCTGGTCCATGGAAAATCCTCTCTCCATAGAACCGGTCCCTGGTGCTCAAAAGTTTGAGGCCCACCGCCGTACAAGATTACCCTACAAGTGAATGAAATATGCTGTGTGTGTCAGTAAACTTTTTTTCCTCAAAGCCTGACTAAAACCAGCACCTAGCAAACATTGTTACAGACCACTATAGCTACACAAGCATTTAAAAACTGATTAGTTTTTGAAGCAAGAAAAACTTGAGTGCCTTTTTATTCACTTGAGCCTTTTCTTGACTGCTGCTAATGTTCTCTGCTACTCTCTCTTCTCTGAAAAGCGTGGCTCGCTTGCAATTACCTTGCTTTATCAGTTTATTAGCCTTTTTTTCTGAAAAAGAACATTATCAAAAGAACTCACTCCTGAAGGAAAATATTTTTTTCCCTTCCTTTCCCCACAATTCTGAATTTTATACTGTGGCTATAGATGTTTTGATCTGTTGCTGCTATGAGGTTAATAAATATTGCTAATTTAAATATGCAAGCCCAGCATTTTGATATAGTTGATGCAAAACTGGCCTGAAATGATTGATGGGAGAACTAATAATGAGATAAAAAGCAGAGTGCAAATTTTGTTTATGAGATCTAGTAGGTGGTCTGAGTCTAACAAACGCTGGATGATGAACAGCAGAAAGGGCAAAGTAGTTATGAAAGGCTGCAGTGAAAAGAATTCCTTCAATGAAAACGGAAACTCCTTAATAAAAAAAACTTTAATTAAAACTGGAGAAATGTTGCTGCTGGATAGCTTGCAAAAAAAAATAATAATAATCGGTAACCGCGACTACCATCCACCACTCAAAAGAATTGTATTAAAGTGATTTCTGAATTTGAATGGTTGCCAACATCTAGGTTTGGGAGACTTTACACATTGAATCATTTAGTCCGATTCATCTCTGAGGACATTTTTCTATTGGGGTGAAAAATAGGTATAATGTACAATCCAGCAGCAACAAAAATTTAATAAAAATGTGTTGACATCAGAGTTACTAACTGCCTAATAACTGAAATAAGAGATGTCTCTGCATTATTTATCACTTGCTACCTCTAATAAAAGGAGTTGCTTTATTTAATTTTACCACAATGTCACAAGAATTGCTTTGCACAAGAATCATCTACCTCAAATTTGGAGATCTCTGATGCTCTAGGTGCTTAATTCTAGATCTCTGCTCTCGAATCAGTAAGTCTTGAATCCTGTTCTACATGTTTAGGAGGTAGACTGCAATAATTATTTCAGATGAATCCATGAGTAGGATATAAAAGCAGTATTGACTATCAAGCATTCCAAAAGCATTTCCATAGAAGAAGAAGAAATATATGAAGCTTGGGCAAAAGGCCTGTCATAATATATTTCCAAACTTAAATATCTAGGTCTAAATTATAATTAATTAAAACATGATATATATAAAAAGAATTCAAAATTGCATTTCTCACTGAGCTATAATCCTACCCTATGGGTGATTTTTGCGTGTTATAATACGTGGAAGAACAGCAGACACAAATTTTTCTTCTATGAGTATAAATCTAAATTAATTCTATCTAGGATTCTATTGCTTTTGTTTTCTAAAGTAAGTTTTTTTTTAAAAAAAAGCCATTTGATGGTCAAGTTTTCAGGAATATTATTGCACTGTTCATTCAACATGGCATGAATGTTATGGATTCTTCAACTGTAGAGTTTTTCAGATTTTTGGCAGCAGTGCAGCATCTGATTTTGAGTGGCAGCTAGTAGAGTCCAATAGCTGCCAGCAGTTGGCTGAAGTCCCTAGTCTTCACCTCTGTTAAGCACTAAGTCCACTCTCATCATTTCTACCATACCTATGAAATAACACCAACAATCCCATATTCCTGGCAAAAATACAGCAAAATCTGCAGATAGACTTACCTAAACCGAACACCTTTCTCTTCTCTCCTAAATATACAAAGTAATTTCTGGGTACAGCATCTGATATTTGTATGTTCAAAATTAGGCTTTCTTTGCCACGTGCCATGCACCCCTGACTCAGCCTTGAGGACAGGGCTTACCAAGGCCTACGCTCACCCACTGAAATCAAGACTCTGAATTACACCTGTCAGCCAGCCAGAGCCATAATGAGACTGGCACACATTTCAAAGAAATCCAGTGTATGGCTCCCGAGGCGTGGTGTCATAGAGGACATGCTCCCAGTCAAAGAGCCAGTAGGGGATCCGGGAAGTGACTGGCAATCAACAGTGGCGGAGTCAAGACTTAGTCTTGGTCTGTGCAAACGAGCTGCTGAGCTTGAGCGTTGAGGTGTAGAAGAACCCGATCTTTGTTCCACGACATCATCTTGAAAATACAGAGAAATTATTTAAAGCAACTTCTTGACCTGGCAGGAGGCTAAAGTTTCCCTCTACTCTTTTGTTTTACTCCTGGCTTAGCTTTTAGGATGGTGGACAACTCACCTAACAAAGGCTAGTTTGAATAACAGACTGAGGTAAACTCATGCTCTTACTTTATACCTCCTCTTCCTTCTCATTACCCTCCATCATCACCTTCTTCCTCCTCTCCCTTTTCATGAAAGGGAAGCTGCTTCTACAAGCGGTCTCCTACGCAATCTCCAAACTTCTCGGACCATGTGTCAATAGTCTCATGTAATTCCCCAAACCTCTCCGTAAGTCCTAGATTTCTGAGGTCTTCTTAGGAGAAGAAGAAGCAGTTCTGCCATAATTTCTATTCTACAGAAGTAACATGAGAACAAGGTTTTTAACTGTTTGCTACACTTATTTCTTTCAGGTCATGCTTTTCTTCAAACATTTCACCATAATTATACCACTTTTATGCTCTTCGCTATTCTAGATTTTTACCGAACCCAACCCTTTCCTTTCCCTTTATGCTAAATGGCTTGTAGCTGTCTTCAAAACTACTGACAGCTATCTCAACTTCAGTCCCTTTGGTCTCAAGCAAAATGTTACATGTCTAAGAATAAATTCATATATGCATGTTCCATTAAGTTCAGAAAGTGTCACTGTTAGATAAATCAGTTTCTTTCAAGCTAGGCAGCTTTAAGATGTGTGGGCTTGAATTCCCAGAATTCACCAGCCAGCATGCTGGGTTGCCTGGTTGCCAAATTTGAAAAATACTGAGTTAACTCGTTTAAGGTTGTGATTTTCCTAAACCTTTAATGTATCAATAGTACTGAAACTAGACTGAATTTTTATAAATTTTGATCACTAGTTTACACATCTGGGAAAGCAGTATATCAATCTTTTATAAAACCATTTATGAACAAACTGCATGCATATACGTTTCTCTAATCCCTTTTAGCATCTAGAATTTAGACATCCAAGAAAAGCGGGGAAATCACAAAGGGGTAAAAAGAAAACCAAGGAATTGGGGTGGTTTTTGGAGATAATGAACTGAAAGTGATACTAATGATACAGTTTCAACTTGTAGAAATAAGAATACTGGAATCATGTGGGGGTGTAGGGGGGAGGAAATTCATCACTTGTGGAGAAAATGCTATTAGCAGTTCAGAAATGGTCTGTGATCAGAAAAGGCTTGCAAGAATATTTCCTGCTGAGGGATTATTGTGAATCTTGCAAGAAGCAGAATTCTTTCTTTTTACCCACATGTGTCATTAATCTGTCACAGTTAACACTAAGTGATGACAAATGGACTGAAGAAGTGTTGCTAAACAACAACTGTTCTGACTAGTAGAATCATAAAGTAGATATAAAGTGTGATGGGGAAGGAGGAAAAAGAAGATGGAGCTGTTTGGGTTTTTTTTTTTTCAGTATTCTTTCAAGCTTGGGAGTATTTCTGCAGTATTTCCTACATACCATCGATGCTTTTAAAGTCCAACAGATAGCTGCGATTGTCCACCTGATATAGCTGCAAACTCATTTTCACATAATTTCCTGTAACTGGATTCTTTCTACGCACCCGAAGGTGATAGGCATTCACCACCTAAAACACACAATTATCATTTGAGAAAAATATAATTATGGAAAAGGAAAAAGAATTTTAATTTCATATTTCAAAAAAATAATTTTGCATAAAACAAGGGAATGTAATCTCAGACATTTCTCTGCTGTAATAAATCCAGTTCAGTTCAGTGGGATAAAGCTTTCAGGAAACTGAAAAAAATACATCTTAACTAGTTTAATTTCAGTATTGCAGTTTGAGAAAAAATATGAGTAGGGTTTTCTACAATTCTGCAAAAAAACTATCAAATAACATTTCTCTAGAGATGTTTATGAAAGTGTCTTCACAGAATTCTCATTCGGTTTCTTATCACTAACGTTTTCTGTTTTAGGCATTGCTAGTATAGATTAGAGACAATGAAAGTTGATTGAGAAAGATAAGGCATTTATTCTATGTGAAAATTCTCCAAGCAGCTTGCTTAATTATAGCTTTGTTCATACAGGAACATGTTACCCTGCATTGAGATAAAAGTTATTGGGAGCTAGGTGACTTAGAAATCTGATAGAGATATAGATAGATTTGGGGTGGGGGGCAGAAGAGAGGGAGGGAGGGAGGGAGAATAAATAAAAAGTTAAACTTTCCTGAACAGATTATGGATTCTAAGACTTAGCTTGCTAGGAAGAAAAACTGCATACCAAAATGTAAAATATTATTGGATGTAGCCTGTGCATTCTAATAAATATTATAATACAGGGGAGAAAGGATGAATAAGGATTAAGAAATATACTACCTCTTTTGGGCTCTCTGTTCATGAGATTTTAATCAATTAGATAATAAATTTAAGTGATGCTTTGAGCTTTATTCCCGCTTGATACATGGTATATATAATTTTCAACATATAAACGGCCTGATTCTTCATCAGTAGTTTTCAATGAAGATATATAAAAATTATAGAAAAGGGATTCTTTTCCATTATGTTTATCAGGCAGGGGAACACAAATGCTAGTGAATGGATTGGCAATCTCCTCTCCAGAAGAAAGTTGTGATGGTTAGAAATCTGGATCAGCTGTTAAGTGCCTGGATTGCGATCGTTTTACTTTGGAGATGATGCGATGGTCAGAATTTTGAGGATCAACTATGGCTGTTACTCGTTTAGTGCTGCTGCAAGTTTGAATGGTCAATGAATGAGTGGTTGTTAAATAAGAATCACATATATTTAATTATTCAGAACAGGAGATAGGCTTGGCACAGTGGCGGCAGGGGGCATGTGAAAATGGGACTGCCCAGCTTCTGCCGCTTGCCCTGCCCAACACTGCTAAACCCAAATGTCCTGAACACAAAATAGCCCATGGCAGCAGCGGCAGGGGCTGTGAAAATGGAATGCATCAAGCCTCTGCTGCTGCCCGCCCAGCCCCTGAATGGCCCAAACACCACCGCTGCTGCTGAACGGCCCATGGCAGTGAGGTGTATGAAAATGGGATGCCTCCAACTGCCACCACTCTGCACTCTGCCTACCTGCTCACCTGGCTCTCCTTCCAGCTACCGGTGGCAAGTTCTCTCCATAGCGAATTGACCGTATTGAGTTGTCCTGCAACAATTTGTTGGTAGTGAGCTGGCTGCACCAAGCTAGCTGTGCAGAGTTACCTCAGACCAGAGGTGGTAATCAGCAGGTTCTGACCAGTTCTGGTAGTGGAAGTTTTGAGTAGTTCGGAGAACTGGCAAATACCACCTCCGACTGGCCCCGCCCACACCCATCTATTCTCTGCCTCCCGAGTCCCAGCTGATTGGCTGGGTCTTCTTTTGTTTCCCTGCACAGGAGAACAGAGCTGGAAAGCAGGTTAGTGGGGTGGGGAGGGAATGGGGATTTTGCAGTATCCTTCCCTAGGTAATGGAGCATGGTGGGCATGGCAGTATCCTTCCACTTCCATGCCCACCAAGCCACGACTACCAAGGCAAGGCAAGCCACAGCCACCAAACCACGGCCACAGAACCAGTAGTAAAAAAATTTGAATCCCACCACTACCCCAGACCCCATGATATGGGGAAAAATTCACTTAACAACTGTTTGCTTAGCAATGGAAATTTTGGGCACAATTGTGGTCATAAGTGTAGGATTATCTGTATACAGGTAGTAGTCCTCGACTTACAACAGTTTGTTCAGTGACTGTTCAAAGTTAGAACGTGACCATTTTTCACACTCACAGCCATTGCAGCATCCCCATGGTCATGTAGTCAAAATTCAGAGAGTTAGCAACTGACTCATATTTATGACCTTTGCTGTGTCCCAGGATCATGCGATCCCCTTTGGCGACCTTCTGACAAGCAAAGTCAATGTGGAAGCCAGATTCACTTAAGAACTGTGTTACTAATTTAAGAACTGCAGCGATTCAGTAAACAACTGTGGCAAGAAAAGTCATAAAACGGGGCAAAATTCATTTAACAAATGTCTCATTCAACAGCATAAATTTCTGGCTCAATTGTGGTCATAAGTCAAGGACTACTTGTAGATCATAAAATTAATAAAAGTAGGAGAAACAGGATGTCATGCCCTTGGTAGAGTCGGACTCTGAGGGAGAGGAGGAACAGCCGACAGGAAGTGGAGGTGTGTCTCCGGAGGTTGTGGAGGAGTCTGGGAAAAGGCAGAGGCCGGCTGGGCAGTCAGAGGAAGAACCAGGCCCATCCCCTCTTCATCCTAGGACATGCAGGGAGGAATGGAGAAGGCAACAACTTGGCTTACGAGAGAGGAGGCGGCCATGATCCCCCTCATTGGTTGCAGCTGGGGAGACGAGTATATAAGAGAGACAGTTAAAACACAGGTTGCCAGAAGCAAAGCGTGTTTTATTTTGGTCTGAAATTATCTTGGTTGGCATCCTTCCAACAGACTGCCTTGTTATCTCCTTGAATTTGGTAAATACTTCTCCTGTTCCGTTGTGGAAATTTCATCATTGTAGTTTGTTTGGTTTTTTATTTCACCTCTACCTGCTCATTAAATTCGGACTGTATTGCTTTCTTTTGAAGACTATTTTTGAGTACGTTTTATCTCCAACCGAGAATTATTGAACAGCGGGGCCAAGTTGGAGGCATTAAAGGACATTTATTTACATTTTGGATTTTGTTACATTTGTGTGACACTCTGGGTCCTCACACAGGAACCTCAAAAAGATCTCTGCCTGATGCTGATTTTACATGTCAGAAGATTGCAAAAGGCGATCACAGGACCCAAGGATACTGCAACCATCACAAGTACATGCCAGTTGCCAAGCATCTAAATTTTGATCATGTGATTAGGAGGATGCTGCAATAGTCTGTCTTTCAATGACCCTGCAAACCCTTCCATCAGGGTGGAGTCAGGGCAACTGAATGGAGATGAGTGTTTGCTGGCCAGATGCCCTTCCTGCCACTAATGCAGAGTTCACAGCTCATATTTACTCATTGTGCCCAGAGAGAAAAAAAACTGTCGCTACCTAGGATCGAACTCACAGCCTCCTGATTGTGAGGCGAGAGCTCCACCTTTAGGCCACTGCACCACTCATAGGATGCTGCAACGGTCATAAATGAAAAATTGTCATTTTTTTCCAGAGCCTTTTTAATGTTGAACAGTCACTAAAGAAATGTTGTATGTCAAAGACTATCTATAATATAATACTATTTAATCTGTTTTATGAGCATAAGCCTTAGCTGATTTTTGACTGTAACCAATAAAACTAAATTAAACTGATACAAGCCTCCCTGGACACATTCAAAGGTAGCATTCACATGCTTTAAATTAAAGCGTACATAAATACATACAATTTGTAGATTACTCATCTGAAAAACTTTCAAGAGCCACACGGCACTGCTACTCTTACCTTCCACTCAAAATCCAGATGTTTCATGGCCCGGTAAACTTCAGCCATGATATCATAAGGCTTGCTTTGACTTCGTATTCCTAAATGCCACTTGGCTTTTTTCACAGTCAACGGTTTTGGCTTAGTGGTGTTCAATGCATCCAAAGAGCTTTTTGCTTTGGGACTATCCGCAACTAGAGGTGGCATCCTTTCTGGGTGAGGTTTCATCCCTGGGGGGATATGCATAGAGTCATCCATAAAAGAGCCACTGGGTGGGCTGGAGGCGAGGTAGAACTCACTGGCCTGGTTCATGATTCTCCGGTTGTCAATGATCAGGTGATAAGCTACCGCAAGCTGGTCTTGAGGATCTCCACTGTACAAACTGGTCATCACTTCTGACTCGGCACATTCAAATTTCTCACAAACTTCCCTCACAGCATCATCATCCATGACATTGGCGTCATACGATGGATCTTCCGGGAATAAATAACTAGGCAGATCTTGCTTGAACCATTCATGCTCTCTAGAAGAAAATTAAAATGTTGCTCCAGTTAGAACAATGCCTTTTGTTAACAGTGTATGAAAATCTCTTTCAAACTCCCTAATGTTCTTCATTACGTTATGCAACTTTTCAGGACAGTTGGGGGCAAATTGGAAAGTCTTCTTGAGATTACTCGATTGTAGGGAGCAGCAGATGTGCTATTCTCATGGTATTTTTTTCTTATTATTATCACATAGGCCATCCCACATCTCTGAATCATTCTGCAGTATTCCTCACTGCCCAAACTTTCTGATGTGAAAAAGTTTCTGTCTAAGGTCTCCCACTGGAATTTAACTGAAGTATGAAAACCCAGAAATATTGCAGAATGCTGGAAAGGTGACTATATTAAAAAAAAAAAAAAAGAAATAACATTTAATCATCTTATAACTACATTAATGCAAGATCACTCCATCTCCCTGAGGATTTTATTGAAATGTTATCCTTTGTAAGAAGGAAAAAAACAACAATTTATTTTCCATCAAATTAATGGAATTGTAAAACAAACCAATCATGGAAGAGAAAATGCTTAATGGTGATAATGATTATGTACGCTTGCACATGTTCAATTTTAATGGTCAGAGGCTTATGATGCCTCAGGATTGATTCATGTGTTCTTGATAAACCTCTAGATATGAAAAAATAATTGTAGAATATACTCAGGCAAGAAACTGTTGAATCCAAGAAAAAGGGGAACTTTAACTTGACAGACCTATGAAAGAGGTCCCTTGTATTCCCCCAATAAAACATACATGCACAATTAATACCGTATTTGCCGGCGTATAAGATGACTTTTTTGCCCTGAAAAAGATGCCTCCAATTGGGGGTCGTCTTATACGCCGGGTCGTCTTATACGCCGGCAAATAGTAATTGGGAAGCACTGCGGCTGCCCGCGGCTGAGGCACTTTTGCGACTTTTTTGCCCTGATTCGTGGAAGCGAATCCCGTGAAGCCGAAAGGAGCAGCCAGCCTTCTCCCAGCTCCCAAGGAACGAGGCTTGCACCGCCCAAGCTCCGCTGAGGTATCCGGCTGGGGCTGTCAGGAGTTGTTACCGCTGGCGCGGCTCCGTGCGGCTCCAGTCCCGCGTTGCCTCGGGAAGGAAAGGCAAAACCAGGAGCCGCTGCTGCCATTGCAAGCGCCGCCGCGGCTCTTCCTTTTGCCTTTCCCTTCCCGAGGCAACACGGGACTGGAGCCGCGCCGAGCCGCGCCAGCGGTAACAACTCCTGACAGCCCCAGCCGGATACCTCAGCGGAGCCCGGGCGGTGCGAGCCTCGTTTCCTTGGGAGCTGGGAGAAGGCTGGCTGCTCCTTTCGGCTTCACGGGATTCGCTTCCACGGTGACAAAAGTGCCTCAAAAAAAAAAAAAAAGTGCAAAAGTGGAAGGCGTGCGGAAGAGGGGCGAGTATATAACAAACTATATTTTGAGTGGAAATGTTGGGGGTCGTCTTATACGCCGGGTCGTCTTATACGCCGGCATATACGGTACTTCAAACCACATATTGCATGAAGATTTCAGAATTTTGGAATGTGGCACACCTGGTGATATTGAAATAAGGCTGAAACAAAGGACAGAAATCGAGTCCATGGAGTGGTATAATAGCTGTAGAGTACCATGATATAATTAAGGCTCTTATTCATATTATGTGTTCTTTTAGCTAAACAGTTTTGCAACTTATTAAAATGTACCTCCATTACATGCTATTTCATTTACATTCTATTTTATTATTCAAGATTATTTTAAATCTCATCTCGGTTTTCCTCATAACTGTCTGTGGAGACTCCAAATTCAATTTATTTTAATTAACAATTTCAGTCTACGTTTAATCAGATTGGAAATGATTGTCCAATCTCTTTCTAGTTATAAAATTACACAATAAACACATTTTTCTGGCAATCCTCTTCTTTCTTACTTTATAAAAATGTCGATCAGTGACATGTTTTGGCACAGGCTTACCGTATGTCCTTGATGGTGGCTCGTTTGAGTGGATCAACCTGCATCATATGCAGCAGCAGGGTTGCTATTGAACGGTTGAGGTATTCAGGAATGTAGAAGACGCCTCCCCGGATTTTTTTAAACAGGGTTGGAACATGCTCATCATCAAAAGGAAGAGTCCCACAGAGGAGAGCATAAAGAATAACACCACAGCTCCAGATATCAACTTCTGGGCCAGCATACAATCTGAAGAAAAGGAAAAATGTCATTAATCTATGTCTTAATGTAATATTAAATCGTTGGGAGAAGAAAAGGAAAGCAGTGCTAAATAATTGCCTTCCCTCAAAATGAGGACCAGAAATTATAGAACCCTCCTCTTCCTTCTCTTGATCGTTTTGTGCTGATACCTCTCCTTTTTTAATCTCTCTTCAAACCTTCTCCAAGTATTCCTAATATATTCTTTGGCATTCCAGGTTGTAGATACTTAGCAATGTGGTACAGAAGAATCTGTTTGGTCATGTTTTATCAGCTCAATTGAAACAACATGTTTCTACCTATTGATCAACTCATGGTATCTGCCACCCCCTTTTTTAGGCTGTTGTTTCTTTTCTAAAATAAAATCATGTAGCTCTCATTACCTAAATAAATTAATAACATAATAACCATTTCACTTCATTCCCCAAGCATTTTCAACATGCAATCATTTTCTTCATCTTCTACCTTCCAGAGATTACTTCTGGTGCTGCATAGTTGGGTGAGCCACAGCTGGTTCTCAGGAATTCACCATCTGACATCATATTGGACAGCCCTAAAAAAAGAAAACATTTTAGATATTCACCTATATAGATGAAGCAAAAAGGTAGAACTCAAGCTGGGAAATTACAGTGAGAATGGAACAGAATGGAATGGAACGGAACAGATTAAAATAGGATTACTAACTATAAAATAATAAAAAATGAATCCTAGTGCTATGCTACTTTTTTCTTACAAACTAAACAGTCATCCAGCAATAAAACTGCTTTATGGTTTGTTCCAAGGATGTCAGCTTCTTCTAGACATTTCCTTCATATATATAAAATCTCGTTTTTTTCTACAGACTCCTGCATCCAAATTAATCCTACCAATAGTTAAAATTTGCACACAGAGACCTAGAAGATGTCCAGGCAAACAGGTATAAAACTTTATGTTTTATAAAACTTTATGTTTTATACCTGACCTGGAATACTCTTATTTATCTAGCATGAAGATGAGCATTAGTTTAAGTGACATATTTTTAAATTCTGCCGCTTCTATTTGAAGGGCAGTGAAACAGATGAGAGGAAAAAAATGGAAATTATTTATTTCAAAAGTACATATACTAGCTTGCATTTTTAAAAAAAGTCAATTAGTTATTTTGCTCACTTAAGACCAGTATTATGACAGAAAATCTATCACTAGAGCAGATATTTTTGTAAATATACTTTCTTCATTGTGGTAGGAAAGCAAAGAGCGCTAGGAGAAACACCTGCCATCACTGATGATTCACAATGTATTTTCCAATGAGGTTACAAACAAAAGCAATTTAGGCTATGGTGAAGTTCATATGACTGAATATTACTCTCCATAAAATAAATAATATAGAAAGATAGTTGTTCTAGAAATGGCTCGGAATCTGTCTGGAATCTAATTCCTAAGTTAGTTGTTTCAATAGAACTTGTTGTTCTAATGCAAACCATTCAGCCACGGAGTTTCTGTACCTACAGTTTACTACCTTGGAAAAGATCTGCACAGTAACACAGAAGCTTCTAATGGTGATAGAAAAAAACACTGAGTTCCCTGAAAGATGTTAACATTGACACAGTCCAGGGAATGGCTCATAGCCAGTTACATTTTTGGAATGCTATTAGGGTCACATACCAAAATCAGCTATCTTGGCATTCATGTGTGCATCCAGCAGCACATTCTCTGGTTTCAGATCTCTGTGAACCACCATATGCCTATGGCAGTAATCCACAGCTGACAGAATTTGCTGGAAGAGGCGCCTGGCTTCAGTTTCTTCTACCTGCAACCACAACAACAATAACAACAACAACAACAACAAAAGCAAATAAATGCTCTAGGATTTTCTGCATGTCACTCAACAATGCAGCAATCCTCTCTTGGATAAGCCACAAGGCAAATTTAGAATTACGGTGCAGTTAATAGCACTAAATTGAAAAAACAACAAGAGGTTATATTTTGGCACAGTTTCTGAAAATTAAGGCTGTCAAACAATTAAGCTTCTCCTTACTTGGTTCTCTCGGGGTTTTCCCTATATGGCCCAGATCACTTCACTTAGAGACCAGTCTAGAGGAAATACTTAACTTTGGATTAAATTTATATTTTTTTCTCACAAAGTCTGGCCTTTTTAACAGTATATATACTGTATTCTCTATGAATCCTAGAAACGGAAGGAACAAGTGAGAAATTCTCCAAATGCTAGTGGGAATGGGATATAATCAAGCAAGAGATTTGCTGATGGGGATACTCAGGAGGAACAAGGTAGCACTTCTGCAAGGGCGATAACCAGGATTTGATTGCACAATCTGCAAACAACACAGTAAGACAAAGAAGCAGATTTCTTCTCCAAGTATTGCAGAGTGTTTACAGTGGAAATGATTAGATGGAAACAGTGTCCTACAAGTAGCAAATAATGTTGCCACATGGAAGATAGATACCAAGGGCCTTTATCTTTTATTTGTGTGTAACTATATTGGATACTATTTTTATGTAATTTTATGTAGCTTGAACATCTTTTATTTCATTACAATCTAAAGCAACGTAATGAATTTGTGATACTGGTCTGAGACTGTAATAAAACTGATTGATGAACTGATAATTCCAGTCATTGTGAGCTGGGATGAAAGATCTAATAAAACACATCTGGATGCACACTAGACTGAGGTTTTAAAACTGTGATGATAAAAGAATCGATGTATTACTGCATAACCCTCTCCAAGAATTTTCCAAAGTTCTACAGGCATTCATAAATTATCTTGAACATTTTTGTGCCTATTCCTTATCCGACCCTAATATAAGTCACAGTTGGCAAATCTGGGGAAGTGTTTTTACATCTTATCTGTTTTAAGATCAAGACTGGCGTCACTGATCGGCACAAAAGAGGCATCTACCTTGCTGATACTGTTGCTGCTATCTATGGGCTCCTTCATCCTCTCACACAGCAGCATGAGATCAAATAGTGATGCTAGCAAGGAGAAGGATCAGCAGCTGCTATGACGTGCTTTCATGCCCAGTCATTCCCAAGCACATATACAAGCAGCAGTAATGACAAGTGAAGGACTTCCTAAAACAGCTGTCCCGCTCTCAGCGGCAATCAACATATTCTGAAATCTCCCTTCAAGAATAATTGTACCCAGGAATAGTCTAGGAAAATGTCAGATTGTTATTTCTGAAAACAGACCTTGATGTTTGACAACAAATTTCCTGATGTCTTATTCTTACAGTCCCATTCTTTTGAGCACACAGGGTATACTGCAAACTTTTGCTCCAGAACCATCCCTAATTCTTTATAAGATCTAATCCCAAGGTATTGGGTTTTATTCTAACTATGGCTTTATCCTGGCTTGATTTAAGTAGCTTCTATTAAACCAAAATACAGTTTCCTAGGCTTAAGACAGCATAAGACATTCTTGCATTTCAGCTGTGGACCTGCCTTCGATGCAGTTGTTGATTTTAAAATACAAGAAAAAAGTGTAAGTTCTAAGTCTAATACAATTTTAAAACCCTCAAAATGACATAAAATCTGCCCTTTTAAAAATGGGAGGAACCATACGAGTGATTCAGATCTATCCATTTTGCAGCACTACCTGAACGCACACATCAGAACAAGTCTGGTGTTCCTACAGCTTGATTCCTGTAACATTTTATGTTAAGAAAACCCCCACTAAAATAAAATTTCAAAATAAGCTCTGTGTACATTTTATAGGTGAAAAAAAATTACATCTTCCAGTGTTCTGAAGTAGAACTAATAGATGAAGAGTAAGATGAAGAAACAGAGTACTATGATAGTAGAAAAGACTATTGCACTTTGGTTTATAAGTGTCTGAGTTCACATTTTAAAAAAATGTTATTATGCATAAAACTTGGGGGGGGGTTTGTCAGCAAAGGTCAGTTTAAGTCAAATCCTTCTAAATGATGTATCTGCAGAGAGGATTAATTTTCACATAAGAGGCCTTTAAGTATACTATTGCAACTTCAAGCTACAAGATGTCATCAATTACAACAAGACAACCTAATTTGGCTTTGTCTGTTTATAGAGAATGATGTAGTTGAGTTCAAAACTAAAGTGGAATTACTTCATTAATTAATGAGCCTTATCAGCTGATTATGATAGAATAATCAAAATAACTGCATACTTTACATTTTATAATTAACTATTATATAACACATTCATCACTGACTCAATTTATTAACAGTAGACTAAACTACAAAAATGCAAAATAATGGTAGGAAATGTTACTCCTATACTAGATTTATATAATATGCATGAGGAGGCATTTTGCTTTCCTAATATTTTCCAAAGATTAAAGAAAAGGAGACAAAGAGCAAAAAAGACATTTAATAATCCAACCTATGAATTGGATCAGTAAAACTTAAATCTGCTTTTACTTTACAAATGACTTAGATTCTCTTATAACGTTCATCAATAACTGTAAAAGAAAAAAATACAAAGAATAAAGTACTTGTGAATTGTATTATTTGTCTATAAAACATGTTTTTGCTGAAGCATTTGTGATATTCTTAGTCTGAATTCTTATTTGTATTATACATGGCTCATTTGCTAGTAATCATATCATTAACTAAACATACCTATAAATCTTTCGACAACACCAAATAAATGTTAAGATTGTGTGAAATGACAGCTGTATCTATGTCTGTACGTTTCTACAAAATCAGATGAACTATTATTGCCAAATCAGGGTTACTGTGTATATTTAACAGAAATCAGTGGCATGATGTAAAAACAGTGTTTCTTAACCCTGGCCACTTTAAGAGGTCTGGACTTCAACCCCCAGAATTCCCCATGCTGGCTGGGGAATTCTGGGAGTTGAAGTCCAGACCTCTAAAAGTGGCCACAGTTGAGAAACACTGATGTAAAGTAAACCACTGGGCTGTAGATGATTTAAAACAAAACAGGGTGTTGGAGAGGTTGCTTCTGCTTAGCGCTTATATTAATTTCCAATTATTTAAGAGATATTCGGTTTGAGCCATGATTAGTAAAATTGCTGAATTGTAAGACTGCATAGCAACCTTCCCCAATTTGGAATTTATATGATGTGTTGGACTTTAGCATCATCATCCAAGTGAATGTGATCCAATTGTTAAATGCAATGCATCTGGTGGGTACCAGATGGGGAGGAGTATTGTATCCAATAGCTACACTAAAAGAAGAAATATGCATCAGTGATTTGATTTTACATATGGCTAAAAGGCTTGGCCTATTGTTGATCTTACTGATTTAAAAGAATCTAATTTAGCAAATCAATTCTATTTTCCACTATTGTCTCTTTGTCCTTTCACAGGGGTGGGTTTCTACCAGTTCTGTCCACCTCTGTAGAACTATTAGCTCTGAAGAGCAGCAGACACAGAACCGGTTCTATGTCTGCTGATGTTTTTGCCCACCTGCCCACCGGGGCTCTTACCTGACCTTTATTTCCTGATTTTTTCAACTTCAGCTGCTGTGCAAGGCACAGCTGCAGTTAAAAAAGCAGGAAAAAGGGGCTTTTTCAAAGCCTGCTTCTCTGCACGCAGCGCGCTGATGACGATTTACAGGCGCGCGCTGGCAGCGTGCAGGGAAGCACATCGTAAATCACCAAACCTCGTAAATGACCGAACTGGTAGTTAACCCTGTTGGATCCCACCCCTGTCCTTTCATGACATGCATTTTTATTCCAACTGGATAAGACACTTACATGTCCATTTTTACAGATATAATCAAACAATTCTCCACCAGACACATATTCCATTACCATGAAAAAATCAGTAGGGGTGCTGATCACCTGATACCTATTGAAAACATACAAGAAATTAATCGCATCTTAAATGTTTTTGCTAGATGAAGTTCTTAAGACCTCTTGTCTAATCTTAAAGCAGTCCTTAACAAAATCACTGGAATTTACTTTCCATATAATTGCTTTTCACTTCTGAAGGACAAATTGGTCCCTTTTTTTGCAGTACAAATATAAACTCCTTTGGGACTCTGCTCAATTAAACTGTTTGATAGATCTTCATTCCTCCTACTCCACCTCCTACATTAAACTTCTATACTTCTCTAAGATATTTGTTGAATAAATCTTCTCAGAACTAATATTCTGAACGTTGCTACCAAGAGAAAATTAAGACACATCAAATTCAAAAGTCAAAATATGTTAGTATGTGTCTAACGATTACATAATAGGAATAGTTCCTTTATCTCCCAATACAGGACTGGTAGAGTTTTCATTAGCTTTCTCATTCAGTCCCAAAATATGTAAAAAAATAATTATTCCAATTTACAATCTTGCTGCATCCGTAATACAGATAGTCCTCAACTTACAACCACAATTGAGCCCAATTTTTTTGTTACTAAGCGAGATAGTAAGTGAATTTTGCCCCATTTTATGGTCTTTCTTGCCACCATTGTTAAGTGAATCACTGCATTTGTTAAATTAATAACGCAATTGTTAAGTGAATCTGGCTTCTCCATTGACTTTGCTTGTCAGAAGATTGCAAAAGGTGATCATATGACTCTGGGACACTGTAACTGTCATAAATATGAGTCACTTGATCATTTGACTGTGGAGATACTGCAACGGTTGTAAGTGTGAAAAACAATCATAACTCATTTTTTTCCAGTGCCATTGTAGCTTTGAATGGACACTAAATGGATTGTTGTTAGTTGAGGACTACCCATATAAAGCTATTATATATATATTCATCGTTATAAGAACATACAATATGTTTATACATGTATTTACAATAATGCGGCCATTTTAATAAAGGTCCAAAAGATCTCAACCATGCTATATGAGAAAAAAGACTTGCTTTTTTTCTTTAGACATTGCTTCCAGAAGTACACAGCTACTGTGCTTGACTAAATGGAGTACTTCCTTTTTATGCATTATTCAATGAAATTGAAAGATATTTCAGTTTTGCTCTTGAAATTTTATTACATAAATATATAATTGAAATAGTCTATCTAGAGTTAAAGATCTATTTTTCACTTCATTAATCTAAGATGAACACCTACAATACATGCTACTTTGCTTTTATCAAGCAACTGTCCAATCTTGTTGCAGTTATCCCAAAAAAGTATAAGATATTATATCAAACTGATAGTTAAGGTTTTCTTCTGTTACAGAACAAGAAATATAATCTAGCCTGAAATATTTTTAAGAACATTTTATAATGGTCCAGAATCATCTCAAACTGTGATATGGGCGGTATATAAATTTAATTAACAACAACAATTAATATGGTAGTAATAAGTTAACTGAATCCCAATATATATTTTGCTGACTGAGTTCCAAATGGAAGAATGTCCATACAAGTATTCTACGGACATGGGAGTAAATTCAATGTAATAGCAATACAACTTACTTTGTGATTCCAACACTTAATTTATATTATTCTTAAACATATTAGAAATACAGTAAAATACATGCAATTACAGAAATATATATTTTACACACTTTTGTATTTTGCTACAAAGAGAATAAGAGTTAGTACACTTACAGTTTGATAATATGGGGATGCCTGAACAGTTTTAAATTTTGGATTTCTCTTTTGATCTTTCCAACAACATCCAAACTACGAATTTTTTGCCTGTTTAAAATTTTCACTGCTACTTTATGTCCAGTAAGCTGGTGTTCTCCAACTAAATAAAAGAAAAAAGCTGAATGTTAATTACTGCTTACATAAAAGAAGTTACTGATTTGTGAGATGCGTCACTTATGTCCTAACACTACAATAAAATAAACCTCCCTTTTTATGACTCTGTAATCCCTTAATTCAGGGTAGAGTCAAGGCGACTGGGTGGAGCTGAATTTCTGATGCCACAAAGAATTTGCAGCAGATATTTTTTTCTTTGTGCCCTGGGAGAAAAATCTGCTGCTACCTGGGATTGAGCTCTCAACCTTCTGAGCAGTAGGCCATCATGTTGCTTAGTACTGCATTAACACTACAGTCTCTACCCAGAAAAAAGTTCCCTGCGTTTTGCAAGACTGTGTTTCCTGTCAATATTTTAAAGACTGTAATCTCTGCAAGGCTATGAAATCCTACCAAAACAATTGGAGTTAATGGAACTTACTGTATTCTTGAGTTGGTACATATGGAATTGCATTGTGACGTAAATAAAACATGTAGTTTATTCCAAAGCTTTGTAATTTACCTTTATGGAAGTTACATTATTCCAAAACCAATAGTTAAGATAGTGGTTATGGATAAATTTGTCTAATAATAACTTTTACAACATTGATGAAAGTGGTAACAAAAATATAAATTAAGTTTGAGTTGAAATGCCTTTTCTTACATCAAGGGCATTATAGAATTCATAAGTTTTAAACAGCAATATATATCATATAGCACCAAAAAGAAGCCATTTTTGTCAGTTCACTCACTAGCAATAACAACTGTACCAGTTTGCCTCTCTGTATAAATGAGATAAAGGACATGTAGCTGGTGGCATGACATTGTTAAGAGCTAAGGCAGAATGCCCAAAAAGATTTGCCACACGCTGACTTCTAAAACTACTTTAATACTTACGACTTTGATTCTAATTTTAAAAAAAAGTTGGGAAGGACAATATCCTGCAGCAATCTGGTTATCACCACTCTCAAGATCACAAATAATGAGAGGAGAAAGCTTTCATCATTTCTTCTTTTGTGAATGATATTTTCAAATAATTATTTGCATTAATTAGGGATGCCTTGCTTTGCCGACCTTGTTCAATAACATTTTGTATTATAATTCCCTCTGTCCCTGACCAAAATTTGTTGTGCTAGCTCAACCTGATAGGAGCTGTAATTCAAAATCATCAAGAGTTTTATACAGGTGCCTATTTCTGTCCACTAGTCTTTCAACAGGCCACTTGCTGCATAAAATTATTAAACAGCATTTCATTATTTAATTGAGTTGTATTAAAAGCTTTCTCTCATCCATTTGCTATTTGTTGCAAAACTTTCTATTTAACGAGTTTTGAAACAAAAGGATGGCATGTTTCAGTTTGCGTTTAATATGCACAATTAAGAAAGAAAGAAAATCAAAATTCTTACAGTATGTTTATTTAGAAGTAATTCTAAATAATTGCAGGGAACTCACTTCCAAGTAAGAGTATACAGATTAGACTGCAATCATATGTGATTGTCCTGTAGATGTTTATTTGACCTTTAGCAAAGAATAATCTTTTCTAAATATACATTTAAAATATTTAGTTTTTAGAGCAAACTAAATGAGGGGGGGGGATAACAGAAGATTCAGAAAATGAATCAAGTTGAACTAAATCCAAACTACTTCATAATAATTCAGCATCAATACAGATAGTCCTCGTCGTACAACCTTTCATTCAGTGACCATTCAAAGTTACAACAGCACTGAAAAAAGTGACTTATGACTGTTTTTCAAAATTTAGATGCTTGGCAACTGGTTCATATTTATGACGGTTACAATATCCCATGGTCATATGATCACGTTTTGTGACCTTCTGATAAGCAAATTCAATGAGAAGACAGATTCACTTAACAATTTTGTTACTAATTTAACAATGATGTGATGATTCACTTAACAACTGTGGCAGGAAAGGTTGTAAAAAGGTGCAAAACTCATTTAACAAAGGTCTCACTTAACAACAGAAATTTTGAGCTCAATTGTGGTTGTAAGTTGAGGACTACTTATGTTCATTTCAAAGTCTATCCTGTAGGATCAGAAAGCCAGATTTGATTGGTCTTTATGTCCGAAGAAACCAAGGTTCAAGTTCACTTCATTATAGAACCTCCCTGGGTGATTTGGAATAGTCACTCTCAGTCCAATATTCCTTAAGTAGTTTTGCTATTTACTCTGCCTTGAGCTCCTGGTACAATAGAATATAAATATAAAAAATAAATACAAATTATATTAAGACTGCAATTCCAGATAATGTATCTGAAAGCCTTATCCATTTCAGCAATATAATATATTACTGCATCACGATACACTTGTTAAGCAATTGATTTAAAATTTATCATGGGTTATTTCCTTTTTTCCTTAGGAACATTACTGCTTGCCCATCTTCCTTTTAAAAATTATTTATCTATTCCTTATATTTTTAGACTAATAATAATATTTCCCTATCTCCACTAGAATTTCCACATAAACGTGCAGTTTATTAGCTTCCAATCCAGTATTTTTGAAACAACTGTTTTGGGGTAGGAGGGTGGAAATCAACACAAAATTTAGCAATTAATAATAATTATTTTTAAAACATCTAAGCCAAGATGGAGATTTCATAGACATCGCCCATGGTTGTATTCCATAAAGTAACAAAGAAAAAGGCACACACTTGGAGACACATACACATTCAAGTATACGTATAGATTTCCAAGCATACATTTCCTTCTAGTATCAGATTTATATATATATAAAAAACACTAAGATAATATTTGTGAATTCAAAGAATCATTATATTCTAAAAGGAAGAAGTAAATAAATAGGCTGCAGAGTTTAGCATCCCAGCTTAAAAAAATCATTTCATTATTTAATTGAGAATGTCACATTTTAAAAACCAAGTCAACTAAAAAACCATTTTAAAAACCAAGTCAACTATGAACTAGAAAATCTGCAATTAAGACGTAGCCTGACTAAAGAAGAGGGTGGAGTGGTAATTCGGTAGCTATATAAATTGAGCAAGTCACTATTATTAGCAGAGATAAGGGCAGCCTGAAATTCTTTCCTCAATAAGAGTGTTCTAAAAATAAACAGACTTGCCATGCTTCAAAATAAAAATAATTTGGCTTGCTCATTTTATGTCCCTATACAAATTCAGAATAAAAGCAAATTTTGAGATAAATTATACTTTGTAACATGCAAGATATATAGAGAGCACTATCTCTACGTTCCCTCTACTGGAACATACTATTCTATGATGCATAAGGATCTTTCCAAGAAAAGTAAAGCAACTTAAGAAACGGTCCAAATGATTACACAGAGGAAACCAGCAATTTACAACATCACCCAGACATTGCTGTGGTGATAAATTGCTAATGCAGACAGGTTACATACCATCATGGCAATGCCTGAATGATGCTGTAAGTTAGTATTACAGAAACACACACAAAGGCCCAGTAAGAACTATCATTTATTTTCCATTTGAATAATTCAGGATTAAAAAAACACTATTTGATTACCTAGCCTGTCCTTGAAGTGCCAGAGACAACCTGTATTAACCAGGGACAAAAAGTTTGCAGTGTCTTGAGAATTAATACAAATACTGCAGCATGAACTTTTGAATAAATGACAAATTATGAAATTCTGAACATCTTCAAAGGTTTCCCACTGTCTTCACTAATTTTGTTTACTCTTAATTTTATATCACTTTTAGATTTCATCTTTTAAAAAGTGTGTGCTCCTTATAGGCTGGTATTCTAGAAACAGTAGCAATATTGGGAAGGTATCAATAAATATGTTGTAGATATTTAGGCACAGAAAAGGACATTTAGAAAAGAATATATGGTAGCTTTTCTTAACCTGGAAGTATACCCATTCATATTTCATTTTGAAATGTTATAAAAAGTAATAAAAAGTAAAGAGCAATATCTTTCTTTGTACATAGTCATATCTTTATAATTTTTCTTAAACTTCTTTGTATCCTATCAAACACTTGGTTTTAACACTCAAGCTGTAAATCAATACAATCACAATTTTCTTCTTGTTTTATGTATATGTATTTACTAACAACATGCACGAGTCTCAAAATCCATAAGACTATTAGTTGATAGCGAAGAGTTAATAATTTGCAGCTATCTAGTAAGTGGGTTTCTGCACCCCTGATGTGGTAATTTTAATTAAGAATGACTTGTTTGGCACACATTAGCAATTGATGATGGTCATCTATACAGGTAATTCTGGACTTACGACCACAACTGAGCCTAATTTTTTATGCCCAATTTTATGCCCAATTTTTTTTGCCCCATTTTATGACTTTTCTTGCCACACTTAAGTGAATCACTGCAGCTGACAGATTAGTAATCTGGCTGTTAAAGTGAATCTGGTTTCTCCATTACTTTGTTTGTCCAAAGGTCGCAAAAGGTGATCACACAACCCTGTGACACAGCAAAAGGTCATAAATATGAACCAGTTGCCAAGAATTTGAATTTTGATCACATGATCATGGGGATGCACCAAAGGCCACAACTAAAAAAAATGGTTGTAAGTCACATTTTTCAGTGCCATTGTAACTTTAAATGGTCACTAAATGAACTGTTGGAAGCCAAGGACTTCCTATATTCTGTAAAATACTTTACTAATTTTTGAATATTTGGTTTCTGTCTCTGAGAAGAGAGACTAAGAGGGGACAGACAAGATTAGGGCATTCTTTTCTAGTAATCAAAACACTAATATTTAGCTAAATATGTTGGGAAATGATACAACAAAGATGCTAGTAATAGCATCTGAAATAAGCTAGTTATAGCATCTGAAATAAGCTATGTCTAAAAAAACCAGAAATAACACTCAGTGCAGTTAAATTAACCAAGCATTCCTGGGTGTGTTAACTGTAGCTTGAGAGCCATCAAGGCCTCAGACTAGAAACTGGGAGACCATGAGTTCTAGTCTTATCTTAAGGCATAAAGCCAGCTGGGTGACCTTGGCCTAGCTGCTTACTTTTAGCCCTAGGAAGGAGGCAATGGCAAACCAGTTTTGAAAACCTTGTCAAGAAAATTGTGGAAATCTGTCCAGACAGCTCTGAGAATTGTGCATGATTGAAAACAACTATAATTTATGTCATCATCACCACTCATCCCCTTTTCCCAAATATTTAACTGAAAGAGGGTCTGTTAATGGTAATAATACAGATGATGTATATAGTTGTTTGCTATAATGTCAGATGTAATAATTATATGTAATTTATTAAACTTGTATGTTACCTGACTCTCAATGAGTCTGAACAACTTGCAATAATCAAACCTCCTCATTCATTTGTGTAGTCCCATCAGATGGTCTGATGATATTACTTCATGTATCTGTCATCTCGGGGAGCACTTATGGAAAAATATTCCACAGACATAACCAAGAATGAAGAGTCCCAGTTGTAAAATTCGATGACAAGACTAGGCTCTGCCCAACTCTAGGGTGATTATTTGTGTTTTATTCAGTGACTTTGATTAAAATGATTTAAAAAATACATTGGCTAACTCCAGCCAAGAAAATAAACAAGCTTGTAGGTACATATTCCAAACGAGTAGTCCATTTATAAAAGATATGTGTCTACAAAATCTTTTCTAATACATTAATCATTAATAATAAACAGCCTGCTTTGTAATCCATCATTTGCTTACAGTAACAGATATTATTGTTTCACTCCTTTGGGACTTGTTAAGTCTACTTGAATGTCTTGTAGGATGAAGTCACAAGAGAAGGTATTATTTGTTGTGTAGTGTAAAAGTTTAGGTTCCTAATATGGATGTTTCTAACTGTACAAATGTAAGCAATACTTCAACATTTCCAAAAAGGGTTGCCATGTTCCTCTGTACATGTATGTTTGCTATATATAGTATAAAAAGTATAAAATAGTATATAAATAGTATAAAATAATGAACAATGAACAGATAGTATCTTCTTAAATAATTAATCTTAATTACTGTTCTACAACTTTGAATATTAGGTTCTATTTAGTGTTCTGTTCTCTAAAATGTACACAAAAAGGGCATTTCAATTTTGAAATGAGTTCAAATATTATTAATCCCAAACAAGTTTGTGGAGTCTTCAAACTTGACAGCTTTAAGACTTGTGGACTTCAATTCCCATAATTCTTCCTCCAGTCATGTTAGCTCAAGAATTCTGGGAGTTGAAGTCCACAAGTCTTAAACTTGCCAAGTTTGAAGACCCTTGTGTTAGAACATAATTCTAGAATTAGAAAGTCAAATTAGAACAACTAAATCAGTCATTTGTAATACATTGATCAATAAAACAGCACTCCAAAGTATAGTAAGAGTAGGGCTTACTGATCCCAACTCACAGAAATATTATAAGAATTAAATATATATCACCTAAAGTTTGAGAAGAATAGTTGATTAAAAAAAGATAAAACAAATGCAGCTGCAATCCTGTGTCAATTAACTGAGAATAGCTAATGGATCAAAACAGAATTCATTGTAGAACACAATATAATCAGTTCTGATTCTGAATAAATAAACACTGAATTCCCAACAGTAGTGTTACGAAGGGCATTTCTTGAGGTAAAAGTTTTCCCCTGGATTTATGGAAAATCAAACTGATCTGTGGGAGGCATTTTCTTCCCCAAAATCAGAAATACAGCATTGAGATTGACATTGACACAATGTCTTATTTCTCAGTGAGAAATGCAAATAGTTGTGGTACTGTTGGAGCAAAAAACGTTGCATTATTCATCAAGTGGATGGCCTAAGTCTTATCAATGCAATATCACTATGCCCATTTGCTTCCATTATATCTTCCCCCCACCCTAATGTCACACTTATTGTATAATCAATCTGTAGTACTGTAGGTTGGGTCTTCCCTAAAAAAAAAAGGGGGGGGGGAGAATTAAATTCCCATTAAACTTCCAGTGTCTAATTCTCTGGATGAACTGATTTCAAGCCCCATCGTGCCCAGCCAGCAATTGTCATGCACTGGGGATGATGGAAGTAGTGCTGGGGGATGCATTCCGACCCACTCGTTGGAAGGATGTGTGTGTGTGTGAGAGAGAGAGAGGGGGGGGAGACGACTCGGGCACTTTAGCACACCAGGAGGAACAGCCAGGTTGCTACGCCGCCTCGCAACTCCCAGCTATCCTGTGCCCCCGCAGGCCGCCTTTCCTCCCCTTCCCACGCAGCCGCCACCGGAGAGACGGAATCCCTGCAATGGCGACCCTTGAGGATGGATGGTGGGGTGGGGGTGGGGGCGGGAGAGCCCCGGGGACGATGCCCGGCTGCTCGCTGGCTGCCATTCCGGACAAGCGCTCCGGCTTCCTGCTGCCGCTGCTGCCGCTGCCGCCGCCGCCGCCGCGCGTGAACCCGGTCCGCGGAGGGAAGCGACCCTCCGCCACTGCCGGCCTGCAGCCCAGCTGCCCGTTCCTGCCTGCCCCACCCCGTGCCCCGTACTCAGCTCTTGACTTTGCCGAAGGTGCCGACCCCCAGCGTGTCCCCCAGCACGTAGTGGCCGATCTTCACCCTCCCGTCGTGCTTCGGCGGCTGCTTCAGCTCAGCCATCTTCGCTTGGCTCGGCTCCGCTCTCGCCGCCGCCGCCGCCGGTCCGGCCGAACCACAATGCAGCAGGGCCGGGAAGGGAGGCGAGACGGAGACAGGCGGCGGGATCGGAGGCACCGACGAAGTGGGGGAAGGGGGGGGAAATGGACAGGTGAGTAAGGAGATGGGGGTGGTGGTGTCGGCGAAGGGAGTTGGCTCCGGAATATGGGTCCAAACAAGTAAACCACTCTAAGGAACGTCTCCAGCTTGGCGTGCATTCGGCATAAACCCAACAGATTCATGATCGGGGTGCTATGAGGCAGTGAGGAAAATGTGGTACACGGGGCATGGCATAGTAATAATTTTATTATTTCTCCGAGTTAAAAGCTGAAGAGAAATGGTGGTAGCGGTAGGACTACGGTATCAAACATGAATGCAAAACTTTTAGAGGGTCACTGGATGGCAGCAAAGAGATTAAAGAAAACCTTAACTCCTTTGCTGCCAGCTATCGGTTGTCCAGATCGTTGCAGTTCACATTGATTAGTGCTTTTCGGTAAGGAATACATGTGGGGATTCTTTTCCTAAATTCGTGTATGAGACTGTATGAGGCAGGATATTTTTTAAGCACCGTGAAGACCCACATGATAGCAGATTATAGTGAAAGATCTCTGCAAGGTAGCATGCAAAAACTCAGAATAATGCCAAGAAATATTTGAAGCTGGAAATCAAACATCAGAATAAGATGATCGCAGACTGAGTAGATGACCTTCCAGGGGCTGAACGACATATTAAGTGTTCATAGAATCACAGAGTTGGAAGGGGTAATTTAGCTTATCAAGTCTAATCCCTGGCTGGGCAAGGAATTCAAATTAAAGCATTCCTGACAGATGGCTTCATAGCCTTTGTTTGAACATGGCGGGGGTCAGGGGAGCTCACTATCTCTCTGGATAATTGGAATCTGCTGTAATTTCAGCAAAGTACCCTAGGACGCTTTGATTCACCTGTGGGTTTGATGAGATGACAGTTAAATGAATACGTAGCTCTTTCGAAAAGTGATATTGAAAAGGTGCTCATCAATAGGTCCCCACAAGACTGGAGAGGAGTATCAAGGGGGCTACCAAAACATTGAAGAATAGAAGCTGGTGCCTCTATTCTTCAATATTTGCATTAATAAATTGGATAAAAAGATGGCCAAATCACTTTTCCAATTAGCATGGGGTAAGATACAAAATTGGGCAGGTCCTGGAAGAGTGAAATGTTTCTATGTGGAAGATTTGATGGGATAGGCTACGTATTTCTTAAATGATTTCTTTAATGTCATGGATTTTGTTCCCACTGAAGATCCTGAAAAGAAACAGCTGTTAAATACATAATAAAGAAATCATGTTAATAGTAACTTTTGTTCATATTTCCATTGAATGAGCTGCTTATGCAATTTTACCATACGCCATATATCACTTGCTTGTGATGCACACATAAAGTGCATTAATGTATATATTTGAAATTTTCATAAGAAACTGAAGCTTTTCAGGTTTTCTTATACCCAGGCAGATACAGCCTAGGCATTTTTACTCCTTTGCTTGGATGACAGTCCTAAGATCATGTTCCTAGGTTAATGATGGATATTTTATACTCTGGATTAATTATATGTCTTCATGAGCATAGCCAAGCCAACTAAAAATCAAGGGACAAATAGCTGGCAAATCAAATACAGTTAGTCCTCAACTAAAATTCATTCATTCAACGACCATTCAAAGTTACGGCAGACATGAAAAATGGGATTATGACTGGTCCTCAAAATTTTGGCTATTGCTGTTCCGCCATGGTCAAAATAATCAAGATCTGGTGACCACTCGTGATTATGATGTCACAATGAGCTACAGTCATGGGATCTCCATTTGTGACTATCCTACCGACTTCCCATAAGGAAAGTCATTGGGAAGTTGGCAGGGAATGTCACAAGTTGCTCCAGTAAGTCAGTCTCCCCTACTGGCCTGCCCACCTGCCTTCCCTAGGCATGCCAGCCAGCAGCTGCCCTGATTAGTGCACACAGCCTCTCCAACTCTCACCCTGAAGATAACTTTTTCCCAAACTGAAGTCAGTTATATTTTGTGGGGTTACATCATCCCCAGATTTTATTATTATAATAATAATAGGAAAAAGGTGACAAAAATGATGCATTGGAATTTATGTACAGGTCAACCTTCCTTAATGACAGTCATTGGGACTAGAATTCCCATCGTTAAGATATGTGTCCTCGCAGTCCCCATTGCCATTGTTAAGCAAGGATCACAAGTTCTTAAGTGAGAATCTCACGTGACTACAATTTGCTACTCCCCGCCAACTTATAGCAAGCAAAGTCAATGGGGAAACCAACAGGAAGTTGCAAGTCCCTGGCAGATCACAAGCAAGTCAGTAGTAGACTTGGGCAGGTTGGCTGCTGCAGAGTGAAGGAGGGCGCCCAGATGGCTGGCTTGGTGTGAGCACAGCCCAGCGAGGGCTAGCTGCTGAAGCTCAGTGTGAGTCAGCTAGGTGCGTTAGCATGCACTATGGCATGTAGGTGGGGTGTGCTGTGGCCAGGCCGTGATACAGAATAACCGAGATATCATCAACTATAGCATATCATCAGCTCTTTGGAAGAAAAAGCAGCAGTGACTTACAGAAGCAACTTGCAACTTTCCTTATCAGCTTCCACATTGACTTTGCTTCTGGAAAGCTGGCAGGGAGATCACAAATGGAAATCACATAATGGAGGCTATAATCATTGTAAGTGTGAGCCAAATGCAAAGCACCTGGATCACCATAACATGACTGGGCTTGCATCGTAACTTCAAGAATGGATTGTAAGTATCACTTGTTCAGCCGTGATAACATTTTGAACAGTTGCTAAATGAGTGGCCATTAACCAAGGCTGCCTGTAAAAGATATGGATTTGATGTCCCCCAAATATTACATCATCCTGATGTCAAAAAATAATTCCCTCAACACTGTCAAACTATTTACTAAATCTGCCTTACTATTACTGTTAATCCTCCCATCCTTCCTTTCACCCATCTCTTCCCACTTATGACCGTATGACTGTAACCTTGTTGCTTGTATCCTAACAATTTTATTGACTGTTTCCTAGTATGATTTGATTGCTTATTGTACCCTGTGACTCTTATTAAGTGTTGTACCTTAAGATTCTTGACTAATGTATCTTTTCTTTTATGTACACTGAGAGCATTTGCACCAAGACAAATTCCTTGTGTGTCCAATCACACATGGCCAATAAAGAATTCTATCACCTAAACTGGCCGTTTTATCAAAAAAAAAGGAGATAAGATTGGTTTGGCATGATCTATCCAATCATACTAATTCTTCGAGCAGTGCATTCTTTTCTAAGTAACAATAGTCACAAACTCAGTGCTTAATTTGTTTCAGAGGTTTGCCCACTACCAACATTAATACATATATCCACATCAAGCTTGATTCCTGATGGTCTATCTATAATATGGTTGCTAGGAGTTGACATGATAGCAGTATTACAGTATTTGCGGGGCTGCCACAAAGAAGAGGAGGTCAACTTATTTCGCAAAGCACCAGAAGGCAAGACAAGAAACAACGAATGGAAACTAATCAAGGAGAGAAGCAACCTGGGATTAAGGAGGAACTTCATAACAGTGAGAATAATTAACCAATGGAACAGCTTGCCTTCAGAAGTTGTGGATGCTTCATTGCTGGAGATTTTTAATAAGAGACTGGACAGCCACTTAACACAAATTGTATAGAATCTCCTGCTTGAGGAATAAAAGACCTCCAAAGTCCCTTTCAACTCTATTCTGATTTATTGAGTTGAAAATGGCTTGATACCCCATAATCAAGCAAAAACCAATCAATTTGTGTAATGGCTAACTGAATATAGAATACAGAGGCAGTAGGAACTTGATGGAAGAAGCCAAAGGTAATGTTTCTTGTTGTCTTCCTGTGCTGCATCCTGTTGAATTAGTTGCTTCTTAACAGTCAGTAGAAGAGCCGGTTAGAATTAGCGCTCCTGTACAACTAAGTGAATGTCACTCTTTTTCACTCTGTTTAATATTTGTTTTTATATGGATAAACAAATCAGGTGTCACTTAGATGCTTTACCTTTGCATTCCCTGACCTGAACATATTAGAGGGAGCAGATGGGATGTTGTTGCCTAAGGAATTTGGAGGGCACCAGGTTGTCTACTTGTGTGTTAAAGTGCAAGATAAGAAGGGTTCAGCAAAGAATCTGGAGTCAAAAACTATCAATCTGACATAGGCAATAGGCAAAAGTGTGGTCAAGGTCTGCTCCATGAATTAAGACACAGAGCTCAAGGTCAACAAGTCATCCCAGTCACAATCATGTATTTTCAAATAGATTCTTCTGGTGGAAGACACTGTTCCAAACAAACATATCTTTGCTTCCTTGCCTCTGGCTTTTGACATAGTAGGGTCAGTATTTTCAAGGCTTGAAGGAGGGGATATGTGTTATCAGGATCAGAACCGGAGACAAGGTAGCAGAGTTCCATCAAGATTTCATTACTAGATATTAGCAGCACTGGATCAGAATTCATTCAGATGATGGGCCATAGCACTGCATTTTTAGACAACAATGGTTCCAGCATGTAGGAACATCTATTTCAACCCTGGCTGGGCTTTGAAACTGGTAAGTATAACCCTGAATAGTATTTGGATGGGTGAACTCACACACATGGCTTCAGCAAAGAATGCAACAGATTTCCCATGATATTCTGCTGAAAACAGAAAAATGCAGACTGCACTATGCTAACATTAGATAGGTACAGATGTTGAAAAACCTGATCCCACAAGTTCATGTTAGTGATTTTATATCATGCTAGTGGAAAATTTGAAGGGATATACTCCAAGGCTCTACTCTAGGTGTCATGTTGTTCAACATATTTATAAACAAGTTGGTTGTATTCTTTGATTCTGTGCCACTTTTACCTAGATGCAGAGGTGGTATTCGGCAGGTTCTGGAGAATTGGTAGCGGAAATTCTGAGTAGTTTGCAGAAACGGCAAATATCATCTCTGACTGGAGATTTTACAGTATCTTTCCCCTGCCACGCCCACCAAGCCACGCCCACAGAACCGGTAGTAAAAATATTTGAATCCCACCACTGCCTAGATAATATTGTTTGTAGTAGCTCTTGAGAAAATTATTTAACCAATTGCCATGCCATGTTTATAAGATATCTTATCTGAAAGTTCTTAAAAACACTGTGATGACCTGAGCGTGCCACAAAGTCACAAAAATAGGTAAAGTCCCTTTAATACCTCCAACTTGGCTCCCAATGTCCAGTTATCCTCAGCTGGAGATCAAACTCTTCCAAAAAACAGTTTACAAAGGGAAGAAATGCAGTCCGAACCCAAAGTACAGATAAATTAGAAATAAAAAACCAACACAAACCACGCTGAAGTAATTAACAAGACAAGCCAGGATAATAAATTGCAGACTTCCAAAAGAAAACAAAACACGCACAGTTGGAAGGACGCCAAAGGCACTCAGGGCTATGCTATTTTTAGCCAGACGCACAGCGGCTTGTAGCTAGGGATTGGGTGATTCTTTGAAATATTGTTAAATAGAAGAACATATAATTATTTGGGGAATTGTTTATAGTATCAGCAAGGGCCTCAATGGACTGTTCTTAAAATAGCTGATAGGAAATATATTGGTACCTGCTTAAATAATCAGTAAATATTTCATTGGTGATCTTAATAAGCAAGCAGTCTCAGAATGAAGCTCTATTTTTTTTTAAATAAAAAGACTGCGTACAGTGACATTCACTGAACTGGAAACTGATGTGTGTATTACTTTTTCATGAGGCATGATTAAAATTGAACAGTCCCCAGCTATGTTTCTGCTGTATGTTAATATACTTGGTTTGTCCCCTGGAGATATAGTGGCAATTTTTAGTCAAATCCTGCTTTTCCTAAAGCTTGGATAAAAACTCTACATTTAATGCACTTTTATTTTTCCCCCCTCCACACCATGTACAAAAATACAATCTTGTCTAGACCAGGCAAGTCTAAATCCTCATGTTAAGCTCCCTCTCAACATTTTTTTTGAAACAATAAAAACAAAACATGCTCTTTGCTTTGCTTTTCACACGGTTACATAATTTACAATTATATACTATCACAGATTGAAAAAAAAATGCTGAAAAATAAATTCAAAAGTGGGAACCTCATTGAATCATTTGAAACTTCAGTGCTAAATGTGAGCAGCTCAGCAATTAAAATAAAGTTGCAGTAAAGACAAATACAAACTACTTTAATCTCATTTATATTTTACCCTGAGTACATTGAAACATAACATTATAAAACAAGGGAGTGTAAAGAAATAGGAACTGTTAAATAAACATACTAAAATATCCATCTTCCAAAAACAAATACAAAATGTAACAGCAATCTTTTTGTTGTTTGAAAAGTGAGTGCTAGCTTGAATAATATCAGCTGCAACTCACATAATGGCAACAAGGATTAAGTCTGGTAAATTTCTAATGAAAGAATATTTCCTCTTCTACAGGCCACCATGAAAAAAACATCTTTTAGGTTGATCTGCAGCACATCTTAGACAGGTGTATATGAAAAATTAAAAGTCCTTGCTTTTAGACAACTAAAATTCAAATAAGCTGCACTTTTCCATCTTGTTTCTCTTCAAAGCATGTTCTTTTGAAATCTGACTTGCTAATGTCTGCCTAAAGCTTCAGCAAGGTCACCGCCTGATTTCAACAAAATCAAAACTAAAATCCCACGGGCTTCTGTGTAATCAGATGTGTATACCAATTAAGGCTGAAAATATAACTGTAATGAATGAATAAGTAGTGTCTTTTGCAGCTCTTAATTGGGGTAAAAAGAATGGTGTAGCCACTGTTAGGAATGATAGTCACCTAACAGTTGGGTTGGCAATATATAAACCAGGATAGTTATTTAATACTGTTGTATCTTTAAGAGAGTGCTGTAATTGTGATTGGCTGAATTTCCTCTGACGGCCATAAGATGGAGCCAGAAACCTGGTTTGCTCTCTTCTTGCATTTTCCCTATTGCCTTTTGCCGGATCATCGTTCTGCTTGGATTGCTGTGAGTCTTGCAACTGTTAGCAAACTCTGTTTACTGAACTTTGTTTATAATACTGGACTTCGTTTTTGAATTATCCCTAGACTGATTTTATTGAATACTATACTACCTGCTTTAACCATGTATGATTTGGACTGTTTGTTGGACTTTGTTTACCCGTTTATTGGAAGTAAAACCTACATTTTACTATTCAGTGTATCTGTATGCTGGTTGTGAGTTATTCAACACCACTCTCACTATGTTTCCCTGAGTGCACTCATTCTCCTAACAGGGACTACCACAACAAGAATGGTGTAGCCACAAAATGTTTTGCAGGTGGGTGACTTATTTAGGGGACCTTCCTCGATTCATCCCCATCTCTCCTGCCAAGCCCAGATTCAAATAATGTTTCTTCTCTGGCAGCCCACAATGCAAAGGTTTTGGGTAAAATGACTTCTTCACTAACTCAGGGCTTCCCAACCTTGGTAGCTTTAAGAATGTGTGGATTTCAATTCCCAGAATTCCCCAGCCAGCATGGCTGGCTAGGGAATTCAGGGAGTTGAAGTCCATGGGTCTTAAAGTTGCCAAGGTTAAGAAACCATAGTTTAGCTTCTAACCCAGGAGTCTGTACCCCGCTGGTCACACCCAAGATTCCATTCTCACAAACCCAAAGTGTTGCCAGGATTGGCCACCTTGTGTCTTAATACCACTTCTTTCTGACTTGCGTACATCACTTCAAATACCTCTAGGACAAAAGAGACAATTTATAAAAATGACAAATCATTATTATGTTGATCAAAAAAGTATGAGAATTAATGGAAGGACTTGAATCATAGGCACATCCTTTTTTTTTTTTTTTTGCAAAGACTGTGATTCCAATCAAGGAGAATATTTATACGTCAGGGTTGAAGTGAGGAGTCCTTGGTGCTCTCTGAGCTTGACGTTTGATTTATACAACACTGGTATTAAAACAGATATTAAAATAGAAGCCGGTTTCTAGGTAATTGCTAAAACCATGCTCTCTCCCCAACCCTGCTTTTATTTTAGAAAAAGTGACTTCTTATCAGCAGTAATCATCATGCATTTGTGTGCAAGTGAATATGGCAATGCAAATGTACATAGTAATGTAGGCAAGCAAGTGTAATACAGTGTTTGTAGGAATCATTATTTTGTATTATTCATTCTGGGTTCCCTGGTTTGTTTATCTATTTACTTGCTTTAAATGTTCGGCGTTTGGTTTAGTGGTTAAGGCACCAGGATAGGAAGCTGGAAATTGTGAGTTCAAATCCTGCCTTAGCCGTGAAAGCCAGCTGGGTAACTTAGAGGCAGTTGCCCTCTCTCAGTCCAACCCACATCATGTTGTGGGGGAAACAGGAGAAGGATCTGTTTGCCGGCTTGAATGATCTGTAAAACTAAAGATGGGATATAAATAAAAAAATAAATGCGGAGAATATTGTGAGGATACTCAGAGTATTTCCTACCTCATTGTGGCTTGATCTAACAGAAGGAGGAACCAAGAACCCTCTACTTTTTCATCCCTTTCTTCATCATCTGATCTACCCTACAAAGGAGAAGGACAAAATTTAGTTCCCAAATGTGAGAGCAGGGAAACCAAACTTGAAAACATATGATCACTTACCTTTGGGCAGTGGCCATGGTAAGTATGTCGAAGACAAGCTTCTCAAGAGGTAAGGTGATATTTATACTTTCTTACTTCCTTGGCCCCTATCACATTAGCAGTTTCATTCACCACACATGGAGTTAATGCAGAACATGTTTGGTCTTGGATATGCACACTTAGTAAGGTGATCTCCTTGTTAGTGTAACTCTTCCATTATCAGATCATGTCACCTTGTTCTGGGCGGCGTAGACAAAATACTTCCAAGGGTGGCACCAGATATGTTTCCTGGGCAAAACACAAAACCTCTCTTAAAAACTTTTCAGATGAATCCTTACCATAATATTTTTTAAAGCTTTGTGTTTCATTTCACCCTGACTAGCGTTGATTGTCCTTGTAAGCATTTCATTTCACTGTGAAGAAAAGTAGCTTTGGAAACTGGAGCTTTGAAATGATAGGCAGCGGTAACCATTCTAAGATCCACTCAAATAGCCAGAGGTTTCAGAAGGTAATGAGGATAACCTTAGGAATGGAGCAGGAAGCAATATTTCTTTGAGGTTATGGCAGCCTTTCGGAGAGGCACCTTCCCAATAAATAGGGAATGAAACTTAGAATCACAAGTCAGTATGATTGAGTGGTAATCCAAACATTTAAGAGGCATGCCAGATCAGGACACCACACAATTACAGGATAAGTGTTTATGAAAGAAAAAAAAGTGGAGTATTAATGCAAGATTCTATCCAATGATGGAAGGCTAATGAGATAATTTTTATACTTAATATTGTACAGATGCTTTGTTAATTATCAGTGCTACTCAGTAAATCGTGGATCACATTTTACACTCACCAATCTAATGCTCTTACTGTTATGTCTTAAATTCTTAAAATTATTCAAAGCACATAAGGGCAGGACAGGAAGTAATGGATAGAAACTTATCAGAAAGAGCTCCAACCTAGAACTATGGACAAATTTTCTAACAGTGAGAACAATTAACCAAAGGAATGGCTTATTCTGGAAGTTGTGGGTTCTCCATCACTGGAGTTTTTAAAGAAGAGATTGGACAGCCATTGTCTGGAACAGTACAGGGTCTTCTGTTTGATCCAGGAGTTAGGCTAGAAGACCTCTAAAGTCCCTTCCAACTCTATTATACCATATTTTGTATTCTGTATCTTAATACATCTATACCAATCTATAGAAGCCAAAGCTATATGTACATACCATAGTATAACCCAAAACAGATAATCATTTGTTTTAAATAAGTGCCCCAAATCTACTTTTTTTCTCTAGTTGTATGAATGCCAAATGACAACAGCAACATCTTATAATTAAATTGGAAGAATGCTCATACTTCTTCATACAGATATTTGTGCAAATTTATGAATCAGATTTGCTATTGTCTCATGCAGTTTTACAAGCATTTTCTGTCTATCAATTATGGGACTTCCAAAATCTTTCAAAAATAACATGATTTAATTACACCTCAGATCTCATTGCTACTGAATACAATCAGCTGGCTTGCTTGCTTGTTTATTTGTTTGTTTCCTGCCTTTATTATTTTATAAATAACACAAGGTGGCAAATATCCAACACTTTCCTCCTCTTGAGGGTAGAACCAGAGGTGGTATTCAGCAGGTTCTGACCAGTTCTGGAGAACCAGTAGTGGAAATTTTGAGTAGTTCAAAGAACCAGCAAATACCACCTCTGACTGGAGATTTTACAGTATCCTTCCCCTGCCACACCCACAGAACTGGTAGTAAAATAGTTTGAATCCCACCACTGGAGTAGAACAAAAAGCAATGGGTGAAAGCTCCTCAGAGAGAGATTCAACCTGGAACTAAGGAGGAATTGCCTGACAGTCGGAACAATCAATGGAACAGCTTGCCTCCCAGAGTTGTGGGTACTGCATTTCTGGAAGGACCCCTGCCTTGGGCAGAAAGTTGGACTGAAAGACCTTCAAGATCCCTTCCAGCTCTATTTATTTATTTATTTATTTATTTGATTTGTCAATTGTTTACAAGATAATAAGTACAAGTGTATACATAGTTGTGAATATATGAAATGGGTACATATAAGAAAAATAAAAGAATAAGAGAAACAATAGGACAGGGACGGTAGGCACGTTGGTGCGCTTATGCACGCCCCCTACAGACCTCTTAGGAAAGGGGTGAGGTCAATAGTAGACAGTCTAAGGTTAAAGTTTTTGGGGTTTGGGGAAGAGACTACAGAGTCGGGTAGAGTATTCCAGACATTGACCACTCTATTGCTGAAGTCGTATTTCCTGCAATCAAGTTTGGTGCGGTTTACTTTGAGTTTGTATCTGTTGTGTGCTCTTGTGTTGTTATGGTTAAAGCTGAAGTATTCATTGACAGGTAGGACATTGCAATGTATGATTTTATATACCATGCTTAAGTCGGACCGAAGACGGCGTGATTCGAGGTTTTCTAGTTTTAGAATTTCGAGTCTGGTGGCGTAAGGTATTCTATAACGGTAGAAGAGTGGAGAACTCTTCTTGTGAAATACTTCTGGACTTTCTCAATTGTGTTAATATCACATACGTGATAAGGATTCCAGACTGATGAACTGTATTCGAGTATTGGTCTAGCAAATGTTTTGTATGCTCTGGTTAGTAGTGAGATATTACCAGAGAAAAAGCAACGTAGGATTAGGTTAACAACTCTTAATGCCTTTTTGGCTATGTAGTTGCAGTGAGCTCTAGCACTTAGATCATTAGAGGTGAGTATTCCCAGGTCCTTTACAGAGCTTGGGTCATCAACAAGATCTTGACTATTCAGCTTGTATTTTATTTTCTGATTTTTTTACCAATATGTAAGACAGAGCATTTATTTGTTGAGATTTGGAGTTGCCATATGTTAGACCATTCAGATACATAGTCTAGATCTTTTTGAAGGGTAGTAGTATTGTCTGTGGTATTGAACAGCTTTACATCATCAGCGAAGAGAACGCAATTGCTCTTGATATGATCACAAAGGTCGTTTATGTAGATTATGAAGAGAGTTGGTCCTAGAACACTGCCTTGGGGAACACCACTATTGACTGGTACTGGATTTGATAGGGCGTTCCCAATTTTGACCATTTGTTGTCTGTTTGACAGGAATGCTTCTATCCAGTTATTCAGTTGTCCAGAGATACCATAAGATTTTATTTTTAGGAGTAGTTTGTCGTGTACCACTGAATCAAAGGCTTTGCAGAAGTCTATGTAGATTGCGTCTATTGCTTTGCCCTGGTCGAGTTGAGTAGTCCATATGTTTTTGCAGTGTAAGAGTTGCAGATTACAGGATAGTTTTTTTCTGAAACCAAATTGTTTGTTGGAGAGTAGGTTGTTTGTCTCTAAATGGAGGATGATGGATTGGTTAATAATTGATTCCATGACTTTACAGGTGACGCAGCATAAGGAGATTGGTCTGTAATTTTCAACTAGGCTTGGGTCTCCCTTTTTGAAGATGGGAATGACTGTGGCTTGTAACCATAGGTTGGGCAAGGAGCTGGTTCTGAAAGATCTTTCAAAGATTATGCTTAGAGGTTTGGCTATGGCAGCGGATAGTTTTCTTGAAGTAGGCACATATTCCATCCGGTCCAATAGATAGAGATGGTTTTAGGTTGCGTAGTGCTTTTTCAACGTTGTCTACTGTAAAATCGATATGTATTAGATCATTATTGTTGTCTTTGGTACGGCTAGGAAACATTGGGCATGATCCATTACTGTCTACAAACACTGAGCCGAAGAATGTGTTAAAGATGTTGGCCTTAATGGTGTCGTCGCTGCAGTCTCCACCATCAGGTCCTATCAAGGGAGGGATGGACCTTGAGTCTTTTAGTTTGTTGTTTACAAAATTGTAAAAAGCACGGTGGAATTGGTGCTTAGAAGGTTTTCCTCTTGTTTAATGTGGTAATTGGTGCATTCGGTCTTTATCTGGTGGCATAAATTTTTATATCGGTTTTTGAAATTAGCAACGTGACCAGATTTGTTTTTCCGCCAGAGTGATCTCTTTTTGGATTGAAGTTTCCTTATTGATATGGGTAATCTGCTTTTTGTTTTGTTTTTGGAGTTGTTGTTGGAACATATAGTTTGATGACTCTTTTGACTTCAAGTAAAAATATGTTGTAATGATCTTCAACAGTATTGCATCCAGTGAATAGAGATTGCCAATCGAGGGATGAGAGATCGTTATCTATAAGATCATAATTGCCTTTTTGAAGTTACAACTAGGGATGATATCGTTGTGGTGATTTTTGCGTGGGCGTATGTTGAGGCAAAAGTCAATCATATTGTGATCACTACTGGAAAAGGGTTCTTTGGTTTGTATTCGGTAAATTAAATTCAAACTATTGCAGAAGATGAGATCGAGGCAGTTGTTCAGTCTAGTGTTGTTGGTTACTAGTTGTTCAAGACCTAGATTTGTAATAGCATTGAAGAAGGTTGTGTGTATGATTTCAGTTGTACAATTATTTAGGGTCCAGTCAATATGAGGTAGATTGAAATCTCCAAGAAGGATAAAAGGGTATGGGCAGGATGTAGCCCATGTTAGTAGTGTATTTAGCTTGTTTATATGTTCGATGTCATAATCAGGTGCTCTGTAACATAGTAAGAATCGAATTGTGATATTTAAGGATAGTTCACAGATGATGGTTTCAGGAAGGGCAAGCTCCTGGGTAACTTGGATATTTTTTAGATGTAAGGATTTTTGTAGAATATAGCAACACCACCTCCTCGACGATTTTCACGATCTGATCGGTAAACATGATAGTCTCTTACTGTGGTAATGGAGTCGGGGAGAGATGCATTGAGCCATGTTTCACAGACAAATATAATGTCAAAGTTAGCCATATTTAAGAGGATGAGAAATTCAGGTATTTTATTCACGAGGCTTCTTGCATTGAGTAGTTTGCATTTAAGTCCGGCAGCAGTTGGGATTGAGGTAGTTGGGGCGTGCGTGCCTAGTCTTGGGTGATGGTACGCACGCGCCCAACTACCTCAATCCCAACTGCTGCCGGACTTAAATGCAACTACTCAATGCAAGAAGCCTCGTGATTGTATGATTCTAAAATACAATGTATGCCTTGTGCTAGAACTTATGAAGAATATAGCCCAACTACATGCTTGATTCCTTCTCCAACTTGATTCCCACTTGGGGTGCAGCATTAATTGCTAGCCTTTCATTGAAGGAACTCTACTTGACATGTTATCTCTGCAGCTGCTCTATAAAGTGCCTTATTGAAAGAGGTTCAAGGTCATTCAAGCTTGTCTGAATTTGAAGAGTAGTCTCCGATGCAAAACTACTGTTCTGTGCACCTCACTCCCAGTGGGTTTCTGAAATAATATCCCTCTGTTGGTGCATGCAGCACTTGAACTCATGCTGGTTCAATACACATCTGAATGTATGAATGTCACCTACTAATGTCTGAGGCAGTTTTAGCATCTGCCGTCTATCGATTGTGGGCCTCCGAAAGTCTTTTGAAAAGAACATGACTTGATCACACTTCAGATCTCATTACTTCTGAATGCAACCAGCATATGTTGTCATGCACATTTCTCAGGCCCACAGGTTTGGATCAACGCTCGTCTGCACCACTAGCACAGCCGTGGCCTTGTTCAAAGAACAAATAAATACTGCCTTGCTTTGCCTCCCTATCTCGTAACTACAAGGATTTTCATATCCAGAAAACAGCAAGGTCTTTATCCTAAAACTGCTTGTGTGGTCAAGAAATGGAAAAGTTTTGTTCATGGAAAATTACAGAACTAAACTGGTCGCACAAAAGGACACAGCAGTGAGGGAAGGGAGAAGTAAAACCAAAGCAAAACACAAACTGTTTTCTTTCCTTCCAGGATAAGCAAAAGAAGAATGATTCTAAAAAAATCTATTTATGAGAGAAAACCTCAAGGAAATAAATGGGTGTTTATTATAAGTAAATTAATACAGGTAGTCCATAAGGTACAACACTTTGTTTAGTGACCATTCAAAGTTACAACGGCACAGGGAAATGTGACTTATGACCATTTTTCACAGTAACGACTTTTGCAGCATCCCCATGATCATGTGATCAAAATTGAGGTGCTTGGCAACTGGTTTATATTTATGTCCCTAGCTGTGGCAACTGGTTCGTATTTATTACTGCAGCTGTGTCCCAAGGTCATGTGATCTTCTTTTGCGAATTTCTGACAAGCAAAGTCAGTGCGGAAGCCAGATTCACTTAATAACTGGGTTGCTAACTTATCAACCTCGGTGATTCATTTAACACCTGTGGCAAGAAAGGTCATAAAATGGAGCAAAACTGACTTAACAAATATCTCGCTTAATCACAGAAACTTTGGGCTCTGTTGTTGAGGACTACCTGCATTTATTTATTTGCTTACAAATAAAAATGTGGGTGATTGTTCCATAGGTCTCGGTGAACATACATACAGGAATAATGTTCAGGAATAATGTTCAGGCAGATGACTGCAGTGCATGATAATGTTGGATTTTGAAGTTCAGTCTGCACAAAGGCAAAGCCATAGGGAGAAGAAGAGTTGTTATCCCAAGAAAGATTTGTTTAAAAAAAAAAACTATAATGCGTATAACTTGTTCCCATACTTCTTGTTGCATGTCAGCTCTAATGAAATGAAATGGAGGAGCTCGCTAAATTTAGAATTCCACAGTGTTATATATGCTTATTTATTACATTGCCATAGTTAGGCTGACATTCTGTAACCACATATCTGGAAATAAGCCTCCACTCCACATTTTCTAATTATCATGCTGTACAGGGTGATCATAAGCATGCAATTTACGAGAGCTGCTGCTTGTAAGTGTGTGGCTGTACCTTGTCTATTGTAAAGCTCCATTGAACTCGGAGGACTTGCATATAAGTAAAGGCACTCATAAGGCTGCATTGTAGAGTTACTTCATTAGAATATGTGGTCTTAAAAAACGCCTAAAGTATTTTGCTTCAATACTTTTTTTTTTTTAAAAGAAAAAAATAAGTTGAATCTACTGTATTGATTTTTACAACCAGGCTGTATCTCCACACAGCTCATAAATCATAATAGAGCATATTTGGACAGTGTAGTTATTGTTCCTAATAGGAAAAGGGAGAGCTTATTATCTGTGACACTTCATGTTCACTGACATGAATGGAAAAAGAGAATGGGTTTGGAGGATTTTTTATTATTATTTTTTTGTGAGCAAAGGAGAGGATTCAAAGATATAAGCTGTCTTAGAGAAATTTCAAGGACAGTGGTGTCATTTTAGATTTACAAACTTGATGCTGTAAAAGATTGATGCATTTTGACATGCCAGAGACAAATTAGCTTACATTACTATGCCTGTGCATTTAAACCAGCCTTTCCCAACCTGATGCCTCCCAAGATTTTGGATTTCAGCTGCTAAAATCCTGGTTATCATGTAAAGTTGAAGCTTAGTATATCTAGAGGACATCAAACTGAAAAAGGGTGGTTTAAAGCTGCAGGATTAGCGCAAAGAAGAAATGTGAAAAAATACAATTAGTTTAGTGTTCCGTTCTATGCAACTAGCACTGCTTTGGAAATTTTATGCATAATTATTCAGGGATAACTCTAATTGCATTCAATGAGTATAGAGCTACACTCTGTGATATACTGTAATAACTTATAGATGATCCTTAAGTTTTCCAGCATTGAACCATGAGCACTGGAAAATCCATTTTAAAGATATTTATTTTCCAGATCCTTTATCAAAAGCATAACTGGTCTAAAATTATGAGTATCCCTATATCAAATGATACTGTTCTAAAAGTTTCTTTTGAAATATTTTTAGCCATTCTGTTATTTGGCAGCAATTTGCACCAAAGCCATAATAATTAGTTTATTCAGGTTCTCTCTTTTCCTTGGATACTTAATTCAATACATAATTTTTAAACCCAGATTATCATAATTATCATTGTGAAAAAGGTGTGTCCCAAAAGTACCAAACAAAAATGTAAATGTCGTTAACTTGCTGCAATATTCAGAACTTTGAATAACCAAGAAGGTTGAGATTTCGAAGCCAAGAGTCATTTGTCATAGTTCCCAGGTGCTTGTACAACAGTTATTCAATGTGATCCCTCCCCTTTTCAATTTATTAAGTGTCTGGTGTCCTGGTCCATTAGTTCACTAATTTTGAGCACATACAATCTATCCTGATTCATAAGTTATCGAAAAATAGAACTGTTGAATCATATTGAAGTACCCAATTCCCAAACCTTGACATGAAAGATTACCTCACAAAGCTAACATAAAACAATTCCATTCAATTAAGTGAGATAGTACCATAGAAAACTCAGGATGATTTATTTTAAAACCAGTATCAAACCAGTACAAAGATGAGTATTTTTTTATCCTCAAACCCTTCATAACTTTGTCACTGCAAGATTGTGAGGTAAATTGGATATTTTAAAAGTAGTTCACAAAAAAGCCCTGGATCACCATAAGGAGCTCTGCTAGTCAGTGATTTGAGGATGTAATGGAAAGTACAAGATAATTCTTTGGAGATTTAATTGCCACATAGCATGCATAACTAAGGTTTATCTGAATAATTCTAGTTACCCTTAAGATTAGTTGCACATCACATGATGACCATCTCTTGACCTGCTTCAATACATGGAATTCCCCCAAAACCAAGAAGTTTGATCTCCATAGCACTAGTTAAATAAAATAATTAGATTTTTTTTTTTGTTATTTGTGGAATTATACAAGCAGCAGCTAAAAAAAAAAAGCAAAGTAGACCTTTTCTGATTTGTTCTAGCAAAAGAAAGAATCTATCCCTATTTTTCGATTTAATATTAAAAATAGCAGTCAAGAAATGAATGGTACTTTCTGCACTGTTTGCAAAAGTGTATGATGTACTCTAGATTAGAATATTTGTCTTCAGCCTAAATGCTGGAATAGGCTATTTGAACATAACCTGAAAGTCTGCATTCTGTCTTTTTTTTTTTTTTTTGCAAAGTTCTGATGTATAATGGCAATTATTTTCATGACTCAAAAATACAGGCTTAACCTTTTGATTCCTTACTTTCTAAACTGCTGGATTTTGGATGCTGATCAGCACATTTTGGATGCTGGTCAGACTTTGTGATAGCACAAAGTCAACTATTTTAATGTCAAATGCTGATAACTGTGGCAAAGACCAAAGAACCAGTGAGTAGATTGGTTTTAGTTCCTTGGAACAGATAAGGAAAAATGAGAGATTGCTCACAAGTGCTCCAAACAGTGTTGTGGTTTGCCGGCAGCAGGTGTGGATGTCTGAGGTCTCGGAGAGCGAGGACTCAGGTGAACGTCCTGTGTGTGATGCAGGGATGGGACCAGGACCATCAGGGAGTGGAATGCTGCCTTCGGAGATTGTGGAGGCTGGCAGCAGTGATGAAGAGGTCCCAGAGGAGCCTGTGCCCAGTGCGCGTGCGCACAGGGCTGCTCGAAGGAAAGAGCAGCTGCAGCAGCATGGGTGACTCAGGAGAAAGGCTGCAAGGTAATGGCCCCTCCCTTAAGAGATAAAAGCCAGCTGAGAAACTGGAGTTCTTTGCAGGAAGCAAAGAAGTTTTTGCACTCAAGTCTTGTAGATGTTTGGAGTATATTGGTTGGTGTTTAGAGACTCTTTGTGTTTGAAATATTTCTTAGAAACTTTATCTAGTATTCTTGGCAGCCTTGCACAACCTTGGCAAGGCTCGTTCTTGTCAGAGACAGTTTGAAACAGCCTTTTAACCGTGAAGGAACTGAATTCGTAAAGAATCATTAAAATGTTAAATCATTAAAACCTCTGTTTTGTGTTTGTTTCCTTGGAACAAGGTTTGGGTCAGAACACACAGCAGCTCCTTAGGAGGAGACTGCAGGAGAGCAATTTTCTGCACATTTGAGCACTGGGAAATGATAGGATTAATCATCTTGCTCGCAACCACAGCAGAGACTTTTAAAGGACATTAAGTTAGCAAATCTCACTTTCTAATCACTTTTGGAACTTGCTTGTTAATTATTTTTAAGCTATTAAAGATTCCATAATAACAAGTTTGAAAATACTGGGTAAGTCTTCCTTCAATCCAAAATGAAATAAAAATTTAATCATATGCGTAAGAATGTAAAGAATCTGAAATAAACAATGAAAAGCTAAATAAGATTGACCTTAGAAAGTTATAAATGAACTAATTGGGATATTGAAATGTATACACGAAGATTGTGAGATTAATTATAAAGAACAACTTCTTATAGGAAATGGATCCTGTTGTTTTTATAAGACATAATGAAGACAAACTGTTATCTTTGGACATTGATGCTGGACATTAGCAGGGGAGTTTTTAGGTAGAGGAAAGATTTTTAAGCATGTAAAATGTTACAGAATGTTATAACAATAAAAATATTGAAAGAGACTTTTGACGAATGGTCCCGAATGGAATGATAAAATAGTAGCCACAATAGCAACAATGTAATTAACTCTGTATCCAAAATATGTTATTGAAGAAATGACAAAAGTAGAATATATTTGACAAAATAGAAATAGTTTTGAAAGTAGATTTACAATTGGCAGGGCAGGGGAATTATTTAGAGAAGGATATTTTACTGGATCTGCAAAAGAAACTGGTTGAGGTTTTGAAATTTAAATGGGAAATAACAAATCAAGAGATGTGGGCATTTTGTTTCCTATTAAATTTACAGAAGAGGTTTGTTAAAGCCTTGAAGAACTCTGTGCAATTGGATAAAAGAAAAATGAAGAGAAAATGTCCAATAGGATAAAGGAAAAATGAGTAGACAAATCCTACAGCAACATTTGAATGAACTAAAAATTAAGAGTGTTAGAAATAAAAAGAAGGAATATGAAGTTGGTTTATTTGATCAAGTTAAACAAGATACGTTGTCCTTCTGGCAACCATTTATGTACTTTGAGCTGACACCAGCAGATGACTGAAAGTCATTTGATAGGTTTATAGATAAGATATGGGGTGTGGGATGAAGAGATAATAGTTTGTAACCTCACAGGGGATGAAAGGACACTAAATTTCTTCGTACTTGTGATGAAGAACACTTCCTTATATATTTCTTTCTCTTTATTCTTATTTTTCTGATTTTTTTCTTTTTTCTTTGCACTTTTTATTATCTTCTATTCTCATTCTTTAAATTTAGTTTGTTTTAGATTGTACTTTTATTATAGCATAGCGACATTTGTATACTTACAATTTCTTTCATTTAAGATTAGTACCAAAAGCCTGATTTTGAAATGTAAGGCAGAGAATGCATAGTTCTGTATGTAGAGATACACACATGCACACATATTTTTGACCTACCAATGTTTATTTCTGCTACAATGTCTACTAATTTGTTCTCTTTTCTGCCTTAATTAATAGCCTGCCATATTTAGTCTAATTTGGCTCTAGACACTTAAATTTGACAGCTGAACTATCTTGAATGCCACAAGAGATTAATTTCAAAATATAGATATTTATTGAAATAGAAACTGAGAGGGTAAAAATCTTTGGATGATTTAAGTAGTGATAGTTGTATTTAGTTATCCTGGCAGAATAGTAATTGTTTTAAATGCAATGTAACAATGAATAAGCAAGTTTTCATTCACAAATGATTTTGATAAAATTCTGAATTCTTCTGTAGCTTGGAAAAGTTTGATAATACCATTTTTAAAAATTCACTCATCATGACTTTTTCTATATCCTTTCTTTTTATGATGAAAATTTAACTTTTGGGCATAGTAATTATCGCCAGATTTTCACTTTCAGCAATGGGTAAGCCAAGCTATTGTTGTTAAATCATAAAGTTGAATGTTATGAATTAAGCAGAGGAATTAATGCTTGTTCAAAAACCCTGGTTAGGATAATATTCTATAATATGCTGAGTTGTGTATTTGCTTACTACAGTCACAGTGGGTCATCAGAGATAGTGGCTGTAGAATGGAAAGAAGTCACATCACACAAATATGTCCAGCACTTACTGATCCTAGCCAATATAATTATTTTATAAACATGATTATTCAAACTCTAAAAGTGTTTAATTTAAACTGAAGTCAAACTCTTCATTGAACATATAAATTGTGTTGCAAATTAAAGAGTTATAACAACCAGAACAGAGCATCTGAAAAATCATACAGATTTGGTGTTTTAGTTACAGTATATGGACAACACTAGTACATATAATACACATTTAGCTGCAATTATTTTGGATGTCCTTGGACCTGTTGCACATTGGGAATTAAAATTGAAGCGATCTAACTTAGGAACCATTCAATTAAAAGTGTTGGCAGTCCCTGTAATTAAGTTAGCATTTATAGACAATTAGCATAGTTAGCAACTAAAAATATATATCCAAAAATCTTGAAAAATATATGCATTTGATTAATAGTTTAGTTTGTTTATCCTACTGAGTTTTTATTGACACGGAGTTAGAAAGAAAGATCTAGAACATAAAGGTTGTTTGAATATTGACTGATTCCCTCCCCCTTAATTTCATGGGGGTGATATCTGTTCCATCTTTTTAAGATACTTGGAGCTAATCATGCAAAAGTTGAAATGTTGTTCTTCAGTGCTTCCTTCAGTTCTATATTCCATTCAGTACATGTTGTAAGAAGATCCTTTGTTGGGCTTCAATAGCCAGGGATGAGAGATACATCACAAGAAATATAAAAATAGCAGAAGTTACCATGTTTCTCCAACAATATAGCCTCCACCAATAGGAAGGCCCAGCATGATTTCTAGGCATGAGGTGAAATTAAGCCCCGCCCCCAAAATTTAGGCCTATTTAATCCATGCGTTTCCCCGCCATTTCTCACATTCTTGGTTAAAACTACACGAGGTGAAGAGAAATGGGGGGGAAGGGGAGGGAGAAAACTTGCCTTTAGGAGCAGGTGGCCTAGGCTAGAATACCCCAATCTACTACCGATAGAACATCGGCCGATAGAAGCTCCCCAAAGGCAGAGTCACCAGCCACTTCTATAGGCCAGTAGAAGCGGCCTCAGGGCGAGTGCCCACACGCATTCCCCTCGCCACGAAGCCATTTCTATTGGCCAATGGAAGCTCCCCAAAGGCAGAGTCATCAGCTGTTTCTATCAGCCGATGGAAGCTCCCCAAAGGCAGAGTCACCAGCCGCTTCTATCGGCTGGTAGAAGTGGCTTCGTGGAGAGGGGAGTGTGTGTGGGGCGGTCGCCCTGAGGCCGTTTCTACTGGCCGATAGAAGCAGCTGGTGACTCTGCCTTTGGGGATCTTCTATCGGCTAATAGAAATGGCTTTGTAGCGACGGGAGTGCATGGGCAGCAACGCCTCGCCCTGAAGCAGCTGGTGACTCTGCCTTCGGGGAGCTTCCATCGGCTGATAGAAACGTCTTCGTGGTGAGGGGACTGTGCATGGGTGCTCACCTCGAGGCTGCTTCTACCGATAGAAGTGGCTGGTGACTCTGCCGTTGGGGAGCTTCCATCAGCTGATAGAAGCAGCCTTGTGGAGAGGTGAGTGCGCATGGGGCACTCTAGGTTGGGGTGCATGTGAGGGAGGAAATTAAGTCACCCCCGAAAAGACATCCTAGCCGTTTTTTTCGGGGCTCAAAAAAAAAAAAAAAAAAAAGACCTGGCCTTATTTTATGAGAAACAAGGTACATACATGCATGATTCAAGTTAATTCTCAAAATCAGAATTTTGAGACTACCCCCCCCCCCCCAAAAATCCTTTTTATATAGGGGAATAATAGTTTTTTTTGTACTGTTATATATAAATGGATTTTTCTTCAATTTCTCTGCACAGCTTCTTTTTCTACCTTTAATCTAGTCTCTCCCCCCTCTCTCTCTCCCTCCTTCCCTCCCTCCCTCCCCCCCTCTCTCTCCCCCATTTGCCTTCCTTCTGGCTGGTAATTGTGTATATTTTTTGAAGCTCTGGAAGATGCCAGACACAATTTCTGGTGTATCAAATATTAAATAATTAGATCACAACAAATAATCTGAAAGCTCATGGAGTACTGTCTATTTTCAATGAATATATCAGTAAATGCAAGGCAATATAACAAATCTATTAAAATATATAAAATTATTTTACTGGTTACCGGTTGTAATAGACTAAAGAAAAACAGCTTTAGTGGTTGTGTGGAATCTCTGTCAGTGAGCATCAAGAATGTATAAGGAAATGAGAAGCCAAAATCAATATTCTGCTCCTCCAAGGCCTTTCAAAGTCTGAAGCAAGTGTAAGTTTCTCAGCTTTGTTTTAGAGCATATGCTTTTACAGAGACTAAGTTTAAAACCTGACTAATAATGTATTCAAGATTCAATCAAGACATTTATCTTGATTGCATTAACATGTGGAAGCACTAGATGGTAGTATTTCCTTCTGTTTGAGTTGATAAAAAGGCTTGCCAAATTTCAACTGCTTCCATGAAGGGGGGGAAGTGGGAAGAGAAATCTGATTCAACCCATAAAATAGAAAGAAACTTTATTCAAATCGCTGTGTATATGAATTCCTTTGTCAGATAGCTGTACATTCAATTTGGTAACAGCTCATGTTGGGTTTTTTTTTGTTTTTTTTTTGAAGATGAAATAGAGAAGAATGAGACTAAATGGCACTTTTGGAGGGACCATTAGTAGCATGATGCCATTTCGGACTGCCGATAACATAGAACAAAGAATCAAGCATTGGTTGATTGCTAATACAACGGTTAATGAAATTAACCCCCTTCAAGTTGTCCCGTGTAAAATTGACCCTCTCTGGAAATTATTAACTATACAATTATTTGAATTTAGCCGAGTTTAGCAAGACATTCTTCGGGTCTCATATTTGTATACCTTTTCTGAGCGTATAGGTAGTCCTTGACTTATGACTTATTGTCCAGAACACTGCAACTGTCATAAATGCATACCAGTTGCCAAGCATCCAAATTTTGATCACATGACTATGGGGATGCTACAATGGTTGTAAGTGTGAAAAAAAGACCATAAGTAACTTTTTCCAGTGCCATTGTAACTTTGAAGAGTCACTAAACGAATGATTGTAAGTCAAGGATTACTTGTATATAATAACAATTTCTGTTAAAAAAATTCAACTATTAACTAAAGTTTTGACTATTTGATTAGGCCATACAGGATTATGTATTTTCATTTCATATAGCACATCATTTAACCATGTTCCACTCAGACTCATATCTAAGTCCAGATAATGAGACACATTATAAACATTGTCTCTGTTGCAAAAGCTTAGGACTCTCAAGAAATAGTCATAGGATCACAGCTATGAAGTATGATCTTGTTTCTGTTGCTTACTTGGATGAAATTCCCATCAAATGTCATGAAAATCTTTTTCATAAGAATTCCAAAATGTCAAATCAATGTATTGGATTTACTTTTAGTTATAATTAGATATTGATTGAAATTATTGCCATTTACTTAAAGTTGACAGGTCCCTTTAAAATCTCTATAAGCCAATTCTAATTATGACAAAAAATTCGCTCAGCTCATTGACTACTAACCAAGTCTGTTTTTCATTTGGAACACTAGATACTGCTGAAAAGAGTACAGCTTGATTAAAGACAGTTTTACTAACTGATCACAGTTTTAATCAATCACTTTTGCGCAGTCCTTGCATATGTAATGTAAAACATTTCTGAATCTAGAAGCACATTTATTTTTAGATGGGAGGCACATGTTTTACGGGATTCAAAGGAAGTGCTGTTTCACATTTGAGAGACATGAGAGAGAATATATCTCATAAGATAAATAAACCCAGTTTGGTCTAGTGGTTAAGGCATCAGACTAGAAAGCAAGAGACCATGAGTTCAAATCCCAACTTGGCCATAAAAGCCCATTTTGAGTCACCTAGGGCTCTCACTCTCTCTCAGCCCACCTCACCTCATACATAGGATTATTGTGTTATTGGGGAAAATGGGAGGAGGAAGCTGTGTTTGAATATGTTTCTCTGCCTTGAGTTATTTGTAAAAATAATAAAGATAGGATATAAATAAACAAACAAAACATGACAAATCTTGCCACTGCCATTCTGAACATGCATTTGTGTCAATAATTTTACCTAAATTTGATTCTCAATTAATTGGAGGCATAAGACAACCTATGAGTGGTTATAATGAATAATTGTATACATATAATCCTTGATTTATAACCACAATTGGTACCAGAATTTCCCCCACTAAGCAAGGCAGTCGCTAAGTAAGTCATCATGTGACCAGATCCAATTTCACAACTATTTTTACTGTGGTTGTTAAGCAAATTCAGCTTCTCCAATTGACTTTGCTTGTTGGGAAGCAGCTGGGAAGATCACAAATCACAATCACATAACTATAAGACACTGCATCATTGTAGATGTGAGCCAGTTGCCAAGCATCCAAACTGAGATCATGTGATTTCAGGGATGATGTAATGGTCATAACTTCATGAACGGGACATAAATCACTTTTTTTTAGGCCATTGTAACTTCGAACTGTTGTTAAAACAGTCCTAAATCAAAGAGTACCTGAAACGCTATTTTATACCTGTCTTTTAAAAACAAGCCCTGTAAGATCTGAAGTACAATACTTTCTTTAAAGATTAGATAGATGTGTACTTACTTTCCACAGCAAGATATGAATGATGGTGTTTGTTGTCCAACACATACAGATGATACCTACTCTATTGGGAAAGTCTGGTGTAACAGTTGTGCTGTTTTGTATCAAGTTTCCTTTCGTTTCATTTTCACCAGTCATGTCAGACACTGAAGAAAGTCATCGTGATGGAAGTCTTCTCGGAAATATGTCCATTGCCAATGGACAGGGTTTTATTTTCATTTTAATAAAATGAATGTTGAAATGTTCTTAGAGCTATTTTCTTTTATTATTGCTAATTCAGTAAATAAAATCTATGTTTATTCAGAGCATGTTCTCTACCACTTTACATCAGAAATAGACCCAGTATGGTGTAGTAGTCAAGTTGTGGGAGTAATGTTGAGGAAACCTAGGCTCAAATCCACTCTCATTTACAAAAAGGTCACTGAATGACATTGGGCCAGTCCCTTTTTCTCAGCCAAGGCCTTCCTGAGGTTATTTTTTAGGGAAAAGTGGGAGGAAAGAATGCTAGCTATGCTGCCTTGAGCTCCTGAACAAAAGGTAGGGAATAAACCTAGCAAGTAAACAAATAATTGTCCACATTGATGACAGAGAAGCTAGCCTTAGTAAAGAAGGCCAATCCTTCATCCTACAATCATGTTGTATTAAGCTAGAAGCAAGCTTCCTTGAATACAAAAGATTTAAGAGCTTTACGTTGGATTGCTTTGTCAAAAGATCCTACCACCAGCTCCGCTCCACCCGCTCCACGCTGTATACTGCTAGTAATGTAGCTATAAATATAGTCTTATTGAGCCTCTCTTTAGATAGTGTCATTTTATTGAATGATTGGTTTTCAGATGTACCGGGTTGAAACTGATTAATGTTCTGTGGGACCTCGTTGTAGAATAGATAATGCTAGATAAATGGGATATAACAAATGAGTTTATGTCTCCTTCCTTGTGTAATGCCCTGTCCTAATACACGTCGGTTTACCCAAGCAGATTGTCTTTTGCGTCTCTACACAAGGATACAAGAATCTGTATTGGGTAATAGCTCACTGCCGGTCTGGATAGTTTCCACCCAAATGGCTGTTGATCTAAAGCCACCCTTTCTGGATAAGCTGGATTCTGACTGAATTTTGAGAAACACATTTGGGGATCTAGGACATTTTTTAAAAATTTCCTTGGCTAAATGAGTATTACATTCTTAGACAGGTTTTCCAAGTGCAAAATTTAAAAAAGTTTGTCCTATTTACTTAGGAGCTTACAAGGGTCTACATCAGGGATATGCAAGCCTAATTTTAAGTCTTGTGGATTTCAACTCCCAGAATTCACCAGCCAGCATGGGAATTCTAGGAGCTGAAATCCATAAATCTTAAAAGTTGCTAAGGTTGGATACCCCTGGCACACACAGTTCTTCTTCTTCTTTTTCCTGACAACTATCTTTTGAGATAAGTTAGCCTGAGTGAAGGGGTGATCACTTAGTGAAGCCAAAGGTGGATTAGAAATTGAGTCTTCCCAATAACTTAACAGCATTTAACACAAAACAAGGAGAAAACAGACCAATCAAGTCCAGGCTGATGAAGGTTAGATTTCTATGTCAGATGTAATCTAATACCGAGCCAAAATCTAGTGGAGAGTGCTGCAGCTGCTACTGTTTTTAGCACACAGTTTTCATCTCTCTCAAACATTTGTAATTGCCAATCTGGAAAAAAAAAATCTTAGAAGGAGCTTCCTAATGATGCCTTCCGTTTGTATTTAACTGAAGTGTGGGAAGCCAAGAAGACAGTAAATGGCTGGAAGGAAGATGGTTGTTGAAGGAAAAGCATGACCCTTAGTAATGACGGTAGCAGCTCCATTGAAAAATCTTGTGATGGAGGTTCCCAATTATATCTTACGTTGGCTTGCAATTGAAATATGGGAAACCAAAATGGTTGTGGACAGTTGGAGAGATGATTGTTAAGGTAAAGGAGAGAACATTCACACACATCCCTCTTGGTTGTGTTACAGTTAAATAAGCGCAGATAGGAAAGTAATTTACAGCACACCCATGAGAATCTCATTAAATGCAGGTAGTCCTCAACTTATGATCACAACTGAGCTCAAAATTTCTGCTAAGTGAGTTGTTAAGTGAGTTCTGCTCTATGATTGTTAAGTGAATCACTGCAGCTGTTAAGTTAGTAACATGGTTGTTAAGTGAATCTGGCTTCCCCATTGACTTTGCTAGTCAGAAGGTCGCAAAATGATCATGATCCTAGGACACTGCAATTGTCATAAATATGAATCAGTTGGCAAATGTCCAAATTTTGATCACATGACCATGGGGATGCTGCAATGGTCATAAGTCACTTTTTTCAGTGCTGTTGTAACTTCAAACGGTCACTAAATGGACTTTTGTAAGTCAAGGACCACCATCTCTCTTTTTCTTTGACAGAAAGCAAATTTTCTCTCATCAAACTAAACGGACATTGCTGTGAAAAAATGCAAAATATTTTTTCCCCCTGCAGGTCCCTAATTAAGAATGAAAACGCTAAGGTTCCTCCTTAAATCCATTGAGGATTTTGATTTCCGACTCCACAAGTCGGAACCACTGGAAACAACAACCAATAATCAATGGTTTTAGTTAGAGTGAATGTCGGATGTTAGTAAGCCAACACTGCATATAAATTACATGAGTAATTTTACTCGTTGCCTTCAAATTCCCCCTATTAAGGCAAAAGAAAAAAAAGAAACAGGCATGTTAAAAGCATTAGGTGAGGTGTGCATTAGGCCATTACATTGTATGAGTCAAATCCATCTTAATAGTGTAAGAATTCCACGTCCTGCCTTTGGAGATACAGAATTATTTTCATGCCAGGCATTTAGTAGAAGTTGTATGATTCCCAAGCAGCTTCTAATGATCAGGTTTAAAAAAAAAAGTAAGCAATAATAATAATCCTAAATGAATAATCTAACTGTGACCTCACAACTTGGGAATTGCTCTTACCCAAAGCCCAAGATGTCAATCATTGTGTACCATGTGAACAAACCAGCCTAGTTTTGCTTAAGGATGAATAATCCAGTCAAGGATAATGTGTTATCCTTTCCCCAATATACAGGTAGTCCTTGACTTAAAACAATTCATTCAATGACCATTCAAAGATATAATGGCACTGAAAAAAGTGACTTATAACCATTTTTCACACTTACGACCTTTGTAGCATCCCCATGTTCATGTGATCAAAATTCAGATGGTTAGCAACTGGTTCATACTTGCTGTGTCTCAAGGTTATTTGGACCTGTTTTGCAACCTTTTGACAAGCAAAATCAATGGGGAAACCAGATTCACTTAAGATCTGTAACTTATCAACTGCAGGGATTCACTGAAAGGTCGTAAAATGGGGCAAAACTCACTTTACAAATGTCTCACTTGAACAACAAAATTTTGGGGCTCAGTTGTACTCCTAAGTCGAGGACTACCTGTACAGAAATCATGCCTAAACTTTAAACTTGGTTCCATACACTCCCAGTACATCTCCAATGGAGTGCCCTGATTCAATTATTAATCTATTTGGGTGTCCATGCTTTGTCTTGAAAAGCTTTCTCCCTTCATTTCAGTGAAAGAAATCAATTTAAAAAATTTGTGCCAAATAGATTAACCAGCAAAGGTGATGCTACATTCCTTCTGGTTTTTGCCAGTATAGACTACGTTGGTTCTCATCCACAAAGTAGAAGTGAATATAATCTGTATTTGGACCAAGTCAACACAGATGTATATTTTTGCCTGAATGAGTGCACAAACTGCATAATGATGGTGGCAATTATATTTGTGCGATAGATAACAGTATATGTTATGTAGCAAATCCCATATAAATGAGACTTTTAGTTTTCCTGGAACTGTAATTAATTTAGGAGCAAGATTTTAAAATTCTTGGCTTTCTAAAATATTTCACCTTAAATTTTGTCTCTTTCTTTGGTTCTGAGCAGAGCTATTCCGTTTTATTTTCTAAGACACATTTTCAGCCTAGCTGGCTATCAAGGTCATCCTTCAAAATTCAGAGGATTTCAAAGGTGGCTTGCTTTCTAGCATACCAACTTTTTATTGGTTTGTTTAAATACCATTTAAGTAAACTTTTTTTTTTTTTTAAAAAAAAGTAGAATATGACACCAAGGATTGTTTATGGACGATTTAGTCTCCACAAGCACCATGTTTGGGTTAAAATGAAATCAAATAAAATCAGCAGGTAGATTTATGGTGGAGAAAATATCTTATGCAACATGGATAGTTTCTGCAACGAATATCTTGTAGGTTATTGGGTTATTTTAGATATAGAATGTGCAGAGGTGAATATTTTGAATATGAAAGATGCATACAAAAGTCTTGCTACATACAGGCTGTCGCCACAGGAGACAAAATACTATGCTATGTTGTGATTGTCTCTATGTCTCCTTCTCTTTAAAGAAACATAACTATGGATTAATGTTGATCTGGATAATCCAAATAACCCTTATTTAGGCTAAACTGCCCTGTTCCAGGATGCTGACTCTCTAAAAGGAAGACAAATGGGTTTTTGGAAAAGCATTATATTAACATTCTAATGCTATGGTAAAATTTGGAAACTTTTTTTAAATAACTGAAGTTTTCATCTCATTTTCTTTCCCAACATTTTTGACAGGCAGTCTAATTTGACAGTTGCTATTACTCATTTCCAAAGGCAATTGAGTGAACATCAATTTAAAAATCTTTTTAAGGTGGCTAACTGAAATCAATGTCAAATTCAGTCCCATCCTGGTTTTTTAAAACTAATATTAATAAAATATATGTGAATCCACCCTTGTATCTGAATGACTGGATTCACATATTGTATGTAACAAATGTGAAGTGGTTTTCTGGTCTGCCTACCACAATGCAGCACTGATTGTCAACAGCAAAAATGTTTTATTAAAAAATAAGAAGAAAAATAAGCCAATTATAACTTCACTAGGTTTTATATTATCTATTTCATTAACTGCTGTAGAGAACTGAGCAACAGGAAGCAACAGTTATCACATGACATGATCCTCTGGAAGCAAATATCGTTCTCCATTATGACCACCCTGTTCTCTGTAATCTTTGGAAGTCTATTTTGAAAGAAATGCAACCTTAACCATGGGTGAAAAAGATGAATATTTGTGACATGGACAATCAATTAAATAAAACCTCCACATGCATGTTTCTCTCTGATACATATTGAAATCCTATTTAGTAGAAGTTGTGTAATATAAGTAGAGCAACAATGTTCAAATTTTGCACACATTTAAAAATATTTTTGTCTGAGGATTCCTTATTAAACTTAAGACTTAGAATAACTTTATTGTCACTTTGAATGTACACTAATCAGCATACATTAAAATGAAATGTCATTGCACATAGCTCTCAAAGGGTCACCATCTCTAATATACACTACATAAGCATGACAAAATACAAAATTATACATATAACCATATATGACAGAGAAACCACAGTCTAGTTTGGAATATTGTTTTAATATCCTGGAATGATTCCAGATTCTATGGCAACATTTTAAGTTATCTATTTAAACCAGCATTTCTCAACCTCAGCCACCCCTTTTAAGATGAGTGGATTTCAAGCTCCCAGAATTCCCCACTAAACAGTTTGTGAGGATCCCCAAAACCCTTGCTGCTGAATTGCAATGTTTTAATAGGAAGGAAGGATATTGTAATCCATCTTTAATGTTGATAATTTTGAATCTTCTGCTCAAAAGGGGCCAAGCAAGCCCTTCAAACGTTTCATTTGAGCCCAGTTTCTTTAGCTTTCTAATGAAACAATGGAGTCTAGTTTCGTAAAGCCAGTATCCTGCCAAATGGGATGGAATGTGTAGCAGCCCCTTTACAATCCCAGCCCACGTGTTCCCTGCTGCAAAGTGATCGCCGTCTATCTCCCTCAGGCTGTGGATAATGGGATTTGAAGTCCATTATCTATCCTCCTCGAAGGAACCAGGCTGGGAAAGGCTGCTTTAATAGATAAGTGAGATCTTCCTTCGCTGTTTTCCTCACCGGCGGGACATCCATCGAAGTGCCTGAATTTATAGTCGCTGGCCACAGTCGGGTTGCGGGTAAACAGTCCGGGCCTTAAAACCGGCGTGCTGTTGCTTTCCGCTGGGGGCGCTCGCACGCCGGATTTCTGGATCGCTTTCGCCTCTTTAAGCTTCGCTTCGGGCGGGGACGGGACGGGGAGGTGGAGTTGTGTTGGAGGGAGGGGGGAGACGACCGCGAAGTTAATTATCATATCTGCCAGTTTAAGGAAGGGGGTTGTACTTGGAGAGCGCACAGTGGAAAAAGGACTTGACGAAATAAAAGTAGCGATGCAACCAAGCTCGATCCCACAGTACCAGTGGCGGCGCTAGCAGCGGCAAGCGCAGCTTCGGCATATTTTGGGAGCTTGAGCTCGGCTTGCGGGCGAGGTCCTCCTGGACGCTCGCCTTTCTCTCTGCCCGGCCCCCCAACTCCATTCATTAGCAAACCAGCCTCCTGGCTGAGAAGAACTGAGCTAGTAAACCAAACTCTCTGGGTCGCCGGTCGGGAGTAGCCGGACCACAAAACACGCTCTCTCTGTGTGTGTGCAAAACTTTTTTTTTCCCTTCCCAACTTTTGGAAACTCATCCTTTCCAAGGAGTTTTCATTAGCCTTCATCAGGACTTCATAAAGATCGAGAGGAGGGGAAGGGAGACCTTTCTGCGGTCTGGAAATTTAATTCTAAGCAGCAAAGTCGACCCAAACAAAGCTTGCGACCCCCTCGACCATCGCCTCTCCTCCTCCTCTCTCCTCCCGTAAGCGAAGATCCGGACGCGAAAAGCCAGCTAGCAGCATCGTTTCCAGCGCCGGGATTTTCTGCTTTCCCCCCCTTTTTTTCCTTCTGCCTCCCCTCTCCATCAGCTCTCCCGAAGACATTCGTTGCTTGGAAAGGCGATTTCGGTTCCCCCTGCCCACCAAAACATGCAGAATTACAAGTACGACAAGGCGATCGTTCCGGAGAGCAAGAACGGGGGCAGCACTGCCTTGAATAACAATCCGACCAAAAGCTCCAGCAAGAAAGCTTTGTTGGTTTGTCTCGACCTCTTCTGCCTCTTCATGGGTGAGATTTGAACCGAGCAGATCCTTTCTCCTGATTTAATTCTCTCCCCCGCCCCATCTCTCTTTCAAAAAAAGAAAAGGCAATCCCAAACTTCCAGCGTTGGTCGTTTGCACAAACTTTTCTCCTCCTTTTCCACAACCTCCTTGTAAATACTAACCAATTCTCCTGTTCTCACTCTTCGATCATTCTGCCTTTTTTACAAACTTTTCTTCCACCCCCTTTTTCCTGCAAACTTTTGATGGCCTGAACTTTCTCGCGCTGATTTTCTGCAAGGATATCGTTGTTTGGGGCTTGTTTGCACCGTGTTCTCACTGAGCCTTAGGAGAGGCTCCGCGGGTGGGTGGGTGATCTCAAATTCTCCATTGTCTTGCCTCAGGTGACTGTGTGTAAATTATTGGCCAAAGCCCTTCTTCGATTTGAGGCACAGGTCTTTTGCCTCCCCCTCCCCTTAATGGGCTTGAGTTTACTGTAGGAAAGCACCTAGCTCCGAGATTGACTCGAAATAAAAATGGATGTCCTACCACTGAGCTGAGCCTCGTGTAAACAAAGCATCACTTCCCGACTCGCAACTTTAAAGGCAACTGAGCAAATGAGGCGCCGTTTCTGTGGGCTAAATTCATTTGGTTGGTCCTAATTGAGCTTCTAAAGTTTTCTGGGGCGAGCGGGTTGCTTTTCGTGTGTTCCAGGTCTGAAGAATGTGTGTGTGTATTTTAATTTCAAGGAAGGATCCTATTTGCAGTCGTAGTAACAAACTCCGAAAAGGTTGTTAAAGGGGTTAGGAGAGTTTAAAGGGGTGGGGTATACACACACATGCACCGTCATAAATCTACACAGAATGGCAGTGCAACAAAGCCATAGTGATTGGTGAGCTGGAAAGTTTGTTTTGTGGACTTCTGAGGGAATTGAGGACTTTCAAGTCAGCTATATCCCTTTTAAATAAGAATGGTCTTCTGCAACGTGTGGGAAGGGGCTAAGACTAAATAATTCTCTCCCCCTGCAAAGCTCCACTGCTTTAAAAGTATGGCATGCCACAATCTGTATGACATGTCACAATCTGATAGCTTGCTTTTCTGCACCTAAAAGTTACACTTTTAGAATTTCATACCACTGAGTAGCTTTTAACGGGACACATGGACCCTCCCAGACAACATTTTGGATAATCATAGTAAGGGCTCATGCTTTATTTGTCTGGCTTCAGTTTTCATGAATGACAGGCAAGTGGTAAATGTGCATAAATGCAAAGGAGAGGATGAGAATTGCTCAGTACATAAGCAGATGTTAAGGGATGTTTAGAAGTTCTGCAAGTCCCTTGTAAACATTGATCCTCTTCATTAACACTGCAAACTATCCAGGATTGAAAGGTGATCTAACTTCTTGACTAAAAAGATTGGTTTTCAGGTAATCCTGCTGATAGTGCACAGAAATTGAAAGATGGTCATGAATGCTGTATGACACTAGTACTGAGCTGTTTGTTCAAATAACTCAGTGAGGAAAAGAGAAAGAATGCACTCCAAATTTGTTACCATAACATGATCTAAAAGGTTCTTCAGCTTCTCCATTTCTAATATGGGTATATAAGATGTATGGGTGGCTTCTTCATTTTGGGGTATGCTGGTGGAAGGGATTTTACAGTTAGTAAAAATCAAATGTATTGAAATGGGATTATATTAAGGTCATTTCTGAGTTTATCCACTTACCAAGGAGAAGCAATTAACCTTGCCTCTTTTCTCAAAATGTTTTTGAAATTTCAAAAAGTATAAAACACAAAACAAAGAAAAAGATTTAAAAAAATGGAAAGGGGTAGGAAAAAAGTAAATGTATGCTCTGATCAACTATATGATTTGCATACATATTGTTATGTTGAAAAGATCATAAGATAAGTGTATTAGCTATAGACCAAAATAAATTTAGTCATTTATGCTAATTAAGAATCTGGCTTTGTTGACCTGTAATTTAATTGCAGCTGTCCAGCTTACACAATCTAATGGGTTTATAATGATGTATACATATCAGATGGTTGAACAATTAAAACTTAATTGGAGAATACCCATACTTTGGTGTCCTATGACTTTAAAAGGCCAGCCCAACAAACTTTTGGGAAACAAATCAAAATGGTTCATTAAAAATGCAACATTTATATGATATCATTCAAAGTATTACACTTCAATAAAACTGGCACAAATGTGACCTTATTCTGTGCAGTTAGGACAATATATCATATTGTTAAGCATATTATCAACGTTAAGCAAGAAGTAATGTCTCTAACAGTCTTCATGATTGGTGTTTATATTCTTAAATGCAAAGTTAATTATGTGGTAAGAAAATCAGTGGCCATCTGCTCCTGTATCATTCAAGTGGGATTCTGAACATAAATGCCTTTTTTTATTCAAATGTTTTCTCATTAACTTCAGAAAATACTCTTAGATTTCTGACATACAAAAAATGATGTTTTCGTGTGTTCCAGGTCTTAATAGTATGTTTATACATGTGAATTCTTTAGTCTCTTTACAGGCTAAACAAATCTCAGACTAATCTCAGACTCTTAAGAGTTTTTACATTGTTTTCCCCTCATCTGCCTTATGCAAAATAATCAATGGAGGCTAATGCAAACAGGAAAAAGAACATGAGGACTAAGGGAGCTGCTATGTCTGTTGAATAAGGTGCAATTAAAGGTCTGATCCTGTTTCTTAAACCTAAAATTGGCATATATATTTTGGGATTGCAGCTTCCACAGTATTCCCCAGATATTGATACAGGGAAAGCAAATTGATTTTGGCTACTGGGTTGCACAATTTCCTGTCAGTGAGTAACATTCCTGAAAAAAGTCACTGATTCATGATGCCATCCTTTGTATTTCATGAAAGGCATTTTGTATAACTTTATAAAATGTTTTGTAATGAAACAAATCTAGAGAAGCATTTATTATGGAACAGATTCTTTATAGGCAATATGTTCTTCTGTCATTCTGCTATTGCACTCTTCCAACCAGGGAGATTAGAGACTGATTCTCTCCAGATAAGTTGGATTTCTGACTTGGAATTATGAGGGTTGTGGGCATGCTATTCTTGAGCAAATGTCAGCTTCAGTAATGTGATACGCAGAAATCCTTCTACAAATGATTGCTCAACTCATTGTTCTGTACACTTTTCACCAAGTTAACATTGGACAACAATCCTTTAATGTTTTGCACACTGTGAGATTGCTAAGCAGGTAAACATACACTTAAATTTCTGAAAACTGCAAGACAGTGAATCCCTGCTTTTAACATACTCCTGGAAGAATGTTAAATAGAAAAATATATCAGGGTGATTTATATCATTTGAGCAGTTGTCATTATACAGATTTGTCATAAAAATTAAGCTAGATGTAGCTGCCCTGTCTCAAGGTCTTTTTCTTATTTTATAGTGGGATGCCTAGATGCATATTTGGTCCATTGGAGCAACTACATTGGGTCTGTGAAATAGATTTCACTCTAACCCAAGGGTCTTCAAACTTGGCAAGTTTAAGACTTGTGGACTTCAACTCCCAGAATTCCTGAGCTAACATGATTGGAGGAGGAATTCTGGGAGTTGAAGTCCACAAGTCATAAAGCTGTCAAGTTTGAAGACATCTGCTCTAACCATTTAATCATAGCTTCCTCCCCTAATACTTCCTTCATCACACTGACATGGTTCATACATTAAATTAAGCCATAATGTGGTTTATTTAACTTTACTTTTCACATGTTCTGGGAACCCAGCTGTTATGGATTGTAAATTGTAGTCTAATTAACATATTTGGACCCAGCCACTTGTGATTTATTTCAGGTCTTCCTAGGAATAATTCCCATTGAATTCCTGATAGTTTCCTTATGAATGAAGTTAGGCTGTCATTTTAAGCACAGAGTACAGTATAGCTTCTCTGCTTTAGAAGAGGCACTTGTAGTGGGTGCTGTTTGGCCAATAAATCAACACTTGTTTAAGAACAGTAATTATCTGCACTGTGTTCTCTAATGAAGCCTCCAGATAGACACTGTACTATCATTTGCATATTCTCTAAGGTACTTCTAATAAATGGCTTAGCTGTTAAAAAATGTAGCAGTTATAATTTTTATCCTGATATTATGGTAACCTTAACAATGCTTTACATGTTTCACCATATTGCAAGAATCAGTTACCTTTCACATACAAATACAGTACAATAGCATGTCACTTTAATAACCACATTCATAACATAGATCAGGGGTCTTCAAACTTGACAGCTTTAAGACTTGTGGACTTCAACTCCCAGAAATCCTCCTCCAATCATGTTAGCTCAGGAATTCTGGAAGTCCACAAGTCTTAAACTTGCCAAGTTTGAAGATCCTTGCACTAGACCATACTGTTTGCATGGTGATTCTGGTAATGACTGGAGAAATACATGGTCTGGGATCAGTGGCATAACATAATTAATCTTTTATGTACACTGAGAGCATTTGCACCAAGACAAATTCCTTTTGTGTCCAATCACACTTGGCCATATATATTCTATATTAACAAAAAGCCTTTTATGTTCTGGCAACTCTTTTTATTTAATGTTATTTAGCATGTTGAAATTTGGAATGAAAAGCCACAGCTTAATGCTAGCCATGACGTCTACTGTAAGAAATAAATCCCATTGATTTTATCGGGACTTTCTTAATCCCATTAAATAATCACTTTGGAGTATTATGGCACAATGCTACTCATGTACCCTTGAAAGCAGTAAGGCTTCTTTCAAGGTAAATATGAATGATCTTAAGATTTATGAGCTGATTTGAGCATGAACTGGTCGATAGGATTATTGAGTTATCAAGCATCAGTTGAATTTACTTCAATGATCTTTGTAAATGTAGGAAAAGCAAGTGAATAACCTTTTCCTGTGAGCACTCAATTAAGGACACTTAAAAGTGGACTTCTGTGTATCTTCCCACATAACCATGTACTGTCCTTTGCTTGGCTATGGGCCAGTGTTTTCACTCCATGATGACAAGAAAAGGGGTTTTTTTTGGTTTCCTTTTCTTGTACATGATAGATTCAGATTGTCAGTCCAATTACTGCTGGTTTTCAAATAACTTTTATAAGGGTGTAAGATATATGATGGAATAAAAGTTGATAATTGTCTAATTTTAAATTCATGTTTCAGATAGCTATTTTATGGCCAAAAATGTTTCTGTAATTAACAATGCAATTATACTCATTAGGATTTCAGTAGGACTTACTGTGCTAAGAGTTTACAACTTTGCCAACAGGTTAAGAACAACATTAATTAGTTTTTTGCTGAGACATTGGGCATTTTTTTCTTTCCTCTGCTGGATATATAACAGATGAATCTTCAACCATATTCCTGTGGGATTTTAATCCAATGATAGCTTAACATGGTTTTCAAAACAATGGAAATTAGCTTGTTGGAGAAGAAAGGTTACTTTTTAAAAGAGTTCTGTTTATTTGTTTTGTTTTATTTTATTTGTATTCCACTTTTTATTAATTTTACAAATAACTCAAGGCAGTGAACATATCCAACACACTTTCCTCCATCCAACAACAAACCTGTGAGGTGAGTTGGGCTAACAGAGTGACTGACTCAACCTTGGCTAGCTGGTTTCATGTCTAAGGCAGAACTTGAAGTCACATTCTCCTGCTTTCTAGCCTGGTGCCTTAACCACTAGACTAAACTGGGTCTCAAAAACATTCATAAAGAAAACAAAATATATTAGCTTAGATTCTGTGGACAGTGAAGAACTGAGTTACAGATGGAGTGGCCTTGGGCAAATTGTTGTTTCTCAGCCTGATTTCTCCAGTCTCCAGACAGAATAATAACTATGAGCACAAATGAGGTAGAAATCATAAAATACTTTGAATAGTGTTGTCATGCTTTTTATTACTTTCTCTAGAACACATTCTAGTTTTATGATGATAGATGTTGTATAGTATCTAAAATGACAAATGCATTTTTGAAATCCCTTCTTATATGAATATACTTAGAATCCTGTACTTAGGTAACTTCTAGGAAAGTCCCTGGCCTTGTCATGTCAACACATTGGAAACTGGTTTATTTTATTTTTACTGTACAGCAATAATTGATTTTCTGGGCATTATAAAACCAACTGAGTACTCCATTATTTGTTCTTTAAAAATGTGAAACTGAAACAAATCAGTACATAAAAATGCATCCTATAGTGGAATAGTAGTTTGTGTAAGGTGCCAAGTAACAAGAGGAAAAATGGTAAATAATTGTTTTAATTGGATGCCAAAAAGAAATACATTTAATTAGTGTGTATGAACACTCCCTTCACCCAATGTAAATCATGAATTTTTTTTCTTATTCTCTAAACTGCTTAGCGTACAGGTGGAAGAATAGTAATTAACATTAGAGTTAAATATCTTCTACATTAGAGCAGTTGCTACTGGATTCAGTGGGACTTAGTCCTAAAAAGGAGAAGGAGATTGCATATTTATCAATAAAGATGAAGCAAAGAAGTAATTGGGATGAAAGATATTAATAAACTGTCTGGCAAGGATATTTATCTCATTTTTGTTGCTTACAAATTAGGCAGCCTTTATTTCTGAATGCTGTGTTTCCTACCAGGATTAACTATTAAATAGACTCTGCATTTTATCTGTTTATTTACCAATTTTGTGAGAATCTGCATTTATTATATTTTGATCCTATTTAGAATTTACGTAGGAAGTGTGATCCACCAGCTAATGGTTTGGTTGAAATTTATACTTTCAGTACAGTATCCTTCTTAAAATTCTGTACTTATATTAAATTATTGTAGATATGGAATAATGGTCTTGGAGCAGGAATAAATAGCTTGTGCATTTCCCCAGTTGCCATGCTGTGCACCTCCAGGCAATCAGCAGCTACATTATCTGCAATTGCTAAGTTTCAGCTTCCACCAACTCTAATTTGCATGACAAATGGAAAAGGATGATCTTAGATCCAATCAGTATCAATTGGAGGGCCACCAGAGATCTCCTTTGTGCTTTTTACAACTCTGATCCATATAAGTGTTTAAAAACATTCAGCATCTGCTGGCAAAAAAGCATTAAAACTTGTTTCTCTCCTGAGGATGCTATGGATTGGCAGATCACAACAAGTTTTTATGTTTATGTTGCAACTGATACTTACAGTCAACTACTGAGGATCTTTCTATTGCATCAGTCAGTTACTTAAGACCAAGCAGGAGCTGATGAGCAGATAATGCCTTTGTTATCTCCTTACACTTAAAGCAAAGTTTATCCAAGTAGGTGAATCCTATGAGCTATTTTTGAAGTGGAATTCAAGCACAGTAGGGCTAAAAATAAAAAAGACACCTATTTTACCTGAGAGATTTTACAGCATAAAGGATATTTTAAAAAGATAAACAAAGTCTAGAAGCATTATTTTGGAATTACCCAAAACAATGAAGGTTGCAGTTCTAAGAATGTTACTGTGGGATTGAGTCTCATTCAATCAAGAGAAAAGTTGTCTAGCTTATTCACTACTATAAAGCTCAATTAATGGACAACCAATATATTTTTGTCAATCCAGGAACAAAGAATCACTTCTACATTCTATTAAACACGTTTGCAATAAGATTATTTTGTATTTAATATGATCAAAGCTATTGGGAAATCAACAGCATGCTTTACATCACTCTTCCTAATCTACTATTAGATTTCAGATACTACTCAGAGGTGTTAGATTGCAGATTACATAATTCCCAACTAGTATTGCTTAAAGTTGTTTACCATTTTTTCCCTGCTCCTTCTACATGTTTTCATTGAATGTATTGCAGGTAAAATCTTTACCTAGTCCAAAATGCATATGGTCCTATATTCCAAGTTCCATTTAAGACACAAAATCATAAGGTATGATATGTAAATGCCTGGTTTGAAATCCTAATCCCATAACTAGCTCTGATAGTATTCTACAGGGTAGGTATTTTCTCTTTTAAAGACTGGAAGCAGAAACTAAAGAGACAGCTGATACCATTACCATATAGTAAGGTTTAAACCCGGACCATCTGATTAAACAGTCAGTAAAATTATTAGTTTTGAATCTTGAGCCCTTTGCCAAATCAACATGATGATCAGCATTATCAGCAAATGAAATTCTGTGTTACTTTAATGTGCATAATGAAGGAATCATGAAATAATTTGCCAGAAAGTAGCTCTCAGCAGGCAGGAATGGCATGTTCCAACTCTTGGCCCTAGAGAGTTCCATCTGGCAACACCAAGAAGAGAGCTTTCTTTCTCTGCTATGGTTTCTGCCTACTAGAATAGCATTGTCCCTGAGATTAGATTTGCTGGCCCAGGTGGCCTTTTGCAAGGCATTATAAAAACTTGAGTTTGCCATTTAGCCTGAGGCCCTGGCAGTAGGAGTGAGCCCGTTTCATGGTTAACTTGTATGTAGGATGTTATGAATGTTCTTGGCAGCTATTTTATGCTTTTGACTTTGTAAAAATGTGAGCAATTTTATTCTGTTTTTGTTTATCATTATCAGTTGTCCAGAATCATGTATATGTAATGAGCATCCATACAAATGTATTTTTTATTTATTTATTTATTTATTTATTTATGAAATGTATATGCTGCTTACCTTGTAGTACAAAGTTACTATCTTTAGGTAGTAGGTTTGGAGCCTTTCTATTTGTAGAAAGATCTGAGTTTGAAGCTAATCTCAGATAATATTAATTAAACTAATTTACTTTTTTGGGAATTGGGCAATTTTGTTGTTCTCTGCTTTCCATAAATTTGCACATCTCAAAGGCAATACATATCAGGAGAGATCAGAAGTCTGTGAATAAGACTTCTGTATGTGCAGCTTATGTTTTGACAGTTGCCGTAAGATATTGGGAAGGTAGAGGTTTTGCTGGATTGGTGGCTAGTTACAAGTGTAATGTCTCCAATCAATAAAACTAGCTTGTGAAATTACCAGGGGTTGTCATCAATTTGAGAAAGGCACTCAAAAGACAAAATGGATTGTTCAGTCACATTTGTATGGATTTGGGGTGGCAGTTTGCATACCTGTGATCAAGTACATCATAACCAATTTCTATCCAGTGTATAGAAAGTTCAGGTTTCTCCCAGTTTAAAACATTTTGATCTTCTCTGATCTACAACCATAACAATAAGTACATAGCTTTTATTCCAGATTTAGATTAGTGGCTGTTATATTCTGTGGGAAAATGGTATCAAGAAATTAAGGCAGATAACATGATCCACAACCAAACCTTAGGGAATGCAGATAATTCCCTACTGAGGATTATATTGTATTGATTATACAGTATATATTGAATTTGTAAAATACATTTTAATTTTCCCCATTGTCCCAAGTTGCTGGATAAAATCTGTTGCTTTGTGTATTCTTATAGTGTTATAATATTTACTGCAGTTTAGAAATCAGTAAAGTTTCTTCTGTTCTCCTAATAGCTGTGTTAGATACTGTGGATTGAATCAATATTCTGAAACATTAAATCTTCTGTCTTCACTTGTTTGTAACAGGTTGGTGATAAGGTTAGTCTGAAAGCAGAATCTTTAGTTGGGAAGAAAAACTTCAGAAAAAAGGGGAGAGAAACCAGTAATGATGGATCCCCTGTTTAATCCAAATTATTTCTGGTTCCCTTTCCCCAGCCTAGGATTCAGTGAATGCTCTGAATAGTTTCAGTATTTTCTTAGAAGCAACAGCTTCAGGTTGCTAATTCATTAATCACAGAGTTAAGATTCTATGAATGCTACTTTGAGTAACTCACTGACTTTTTTAACAGGCTACTACAACTTCCATCAATTGGTATTCATGAAAAATGGTGGCAGCATTGCATCCCAGCCACAAATCCACAACATCTTTTATTTTAAAATGGGGCTTGAGTACAATTGTTTTAAGTAAACTTTTCTTTTTTAAAAAAAGTTCGACTCTGCACAGGTTTGATTGGGAACAAAATAACATCTTCAAAATGGGTATTCCCTTTCCAGAGTCCTTTTTTTCCTCCCATTGTAGGCTTCCTCAGAGTTTAGACATTCTGCAGTAGAGGCAGGCCCACCCTTTCCTTTTGTGGATTTGTTGAAATTCAAAAGAAAAGGGGAGAAAACGAAGAGAACGTGAAGTATGCTTGTCCCCGCTCTTTGAAATCTTTGTCAGCTGTTTCAATTCTTCTGTGTGGAGGAAAAGAACAAGGGAGGTAGAGAGGCATTTTCCTGCTAGTTTTTCTTTTCTTTTTCAGTGCTAAAGCTGTTAGCAGAGGTTGGTTCCTGTGGCACATAATTTGCACAGAAACCTGACTGAGCTGTCTTTCCCACTCTTATGCTCAGTGTAGGCATTGTACAAGCCTGGTCTCCATGGCAACTGGCCAAGAACACCAAGCTAAGGTCTTCTTAGCAAAAGAGACCCCGTTGCCATGGTTTTGAGGCAAGAATAACACCATCCCAGAAGCCTTTTGAGGTAAACTGGTAATTTTAATGCAGTTAATTGTATTTCTCACCCAAGCAACCTCAAACAGACTCCCAGTGAAAAAATTATTTCTTCCTTGCAAGTCATCTACTCCCACTGCCCAGGATCTTAATTAGAGACCACTAAGATATCTTACTAAATTTCTTCAGAGTTAATACTTAGTTGTTAAAATATGAGCTTGTTCAGATTTGAAGCTGCCTTTTCTGTATTCTGAAACTTTCTTGGCCTTCCTTTCTGGGAATTTTTGGCAACATTTCTAAGGATTTTGAAAGGTGAAGTCCCCACACATCTAGAGGAAGACTCTGAACCAAACACCTGACTTTGTGGCCCACCATGGACCCTTCCTCTTTCTTCACCCCTCTACTCATTACTTAGAAAGGCTGAATTGTCTCTCCCTGTAACTTAAACCATGTATCATGACTTAGGCCATATCAAGATACCAAGTGAAAATGCTTCTGCATTTAATATTTTAAGCAACAACCCTGCTTTCATCTGAGCACACTAGACAAACAAATGCAAAAGCATTCTTAGTATCTTGATATGGCCTAAGAATTGTCTACCACTCCTTAAGTGGCAGAAAAGTAAGATTGTGTTTACCCCTCTCCCCCACTTCTGATTTCTGTTTTGTCATGTTGACAAACCAGAAGATGATTCTGGCTTTGTTTCCCCTTCTATTAAACTTCTCTTGCTGACAGGACAATTACCCTAACAAAGGATAATTCAGGTGGCATAGACCAGGTTTACTTAGATGCTTAGAATGGTGGGACACTCAACTAAGAAATAGCATGCACTAAGTTCTGCTGTCTGATGGAGTCAGTGCTCTCAATTCTGTTGTTTGAACTATTTTTTGAACAGGAGTGAAATTCTTCCTTAAGAATAATGTTGCTTTTCAGAATTCTCCCAGCTGGCAAATAACAGGTATGGAGAAGGCTTGGAGTTGACAGGTAGGTAAGATCAGTGATCAATAAAGTAGTGTTTCAAGGGAATGACAGTTCTTGGCACTGAGATTATTGGTCTTTCCTGCAGCCTAGGATAAAATGGCCCCAGAAGGCAATTCCCAATGATCAGATTGAAAGGATATTCCGGCAACAGTTCAACATGGTCAATAAAAGCTGGGCTGATGGCTACTCCATGATGAATCAGCCGGCAGATGACCATTGATCATATCCACAGTGAAAAATTTATCAGGTGAAGAAGAAACTACTTTAAAGCCACTGCAGATAAAGATGACTTTAAGCTGCCCTCCAAGCATGGGAGATGAAACAAGAGTAAGATCATGAGGTTATGACAGGAAAATTGATTTCTGGACTATGTTTGTGTCCTGGTTAGGGTGAACAAGGAGGAGCAGAAGAAAACAGTCTCATTCAAAGATTAAGTGGGTTGGTTATTAAAGACAGAAGGAGAATGATGAACAGCCTTCTCCTATTCACCCAAGAATTGTTTATTCAGATAAGGCAAAGAAAGAAACCGATGTTACCAAATTTTACCTTCAGAGTTAGATGTGTCTTGAGTTCTATTTTCATCAGAGGACTAGAGGAACTGAGGTTTTCTGAGATTCTAAAATTGCCTTTTTCAGACATCATCAGTTGCTCAGAAAAGGAACAGATGACAACTCTTTTAGTCAAGATTAATTGATATCAACAAGCCCCTCTTCCATTTTGATGTAATTATATGGCTATAGCCCATTAATCAGCAACATTGTCTGCTCCTGGAATTCCACTGTGTCTCTTTCTGTTTGATTATATCAGTAGTCTGCCTGGTGCTTTGATTGCATTTTTTAAGGCTTAGATTGTATTGCCAGTGGCATATCTATACAAATAAGCTATTTATAGTTTGGGGCAAAAACGAATCAGAAGCAGGTGGGAAGCCGAGTTTCGTACAAGGATCCCTAAGGCTTTTACCAAATGGGCGTATTCCTTGCATTTATTTTATTGAGGTCCTTATGCTGCTGTCAAAGTGGCAGCACTTTTCAGATGCTGGAAAACTGATGCCTAATTATAGAAATCTTGTAAAGTTTACAAGTTCTGGTTTGTCTCTGGTACTTGGGTTTCCTTCAAGCAGGTGGAGAAAGGCCCCTAAGACATCAGGCTAATGTTCTCATTAAATGGCTGGGTTGTGAAATCCAAAACCAGAGAGCAAGGGCCAAGTTAGACATGACTAAACATGACATCTCTTCAACTGTGTAGAGTGGAGCTGAGGCTAATTTTGAGAGCAGGGGTGCCAGTGGATGAAGAATGGAGAACATTTCTTGTCCATGTTTTTTTCTAGAACCAACCTAGTACCTTCTAGATCTGTTCTATTATAACTCCTATCGTCCCATCAACACAACTCTAGTAGACAGGGATCATAAGAATTGTCATTATTGTAACATATCTGGCCAGCAGGTAAAAAGAGTGCTTACCCTTATGCTACAATCACTGTAAAAATAACTACTAAAAAGGAATTATAGAGTTGTGAAGGGCAGCATTACCCGTTCTGCCTTAGACACATTTTTATAGACTTTTCTCTATTGCAGTAAGGCTGTACAGGTAGACCTCAACTTACATCAGTTCATTTAGTGATGGTTCAAAGTTACAAAGACACTGAAAAAGTGACATGTCTGTTTTTCACGCTTATGACCATTGCAGCATCCACTTGATCACGTGATCAAAATTTGGATGCTTGGCAACTAGATAATATTTATGACAGTTGCACTGTCCAGTAGTTGTGAGATCAGAGTTTGTGACCTTCTGACAAGCAAAATCAATGGGGACTTTGACTTTAACAGCAATTGTTACTAAATTAACAGCTGCAGTGATTCACTTAACAACTGTGGCAAGAAAGGGGCAAAACTCACCAAATGTTTCACATTATGCAACATAAATTTTGGGCTCAGTTTTGTAGTCGTAAGTTGAGGACTACCTGGATATAACTACAATCATATAACCTCATTCGTGACCAAAGGTCCATTTTTTCCCTAATAGATTTGTTAAGGAAAAAATGATGGAATAACCACACATTTTTTCCTCATCTATTATCATTAAGCAACTGTCTGCCAAGAAACTTTCTGTACAGTGTACATCTGTACATCCATTCTGCAGCTTTTCTCAAATCCTCAGAAGGCATATCCTGATACTTGCACATACACGGGACTCAAAGACAAGAGATGCTGCACACAAATTATGTTCCAATATTCTGTTCCAGTGTCTGTGCGCATCTGTCTAAAAGGGTTTTAGACCCCTGTCCACAATAGGGGACTCTTTCATATCAGTGTCCCTAGTCACATTTAGGACTGCAAGTGGGTTAACTCCTGTCTATTAATTAGCCTCCTTTTGCAGCAATATCTATGAACAGCTGGGTGTAAATGCAGTTACTCGAAATTGAGGCTTTTGTGCACGCCTGTACCTCTCCATCTCTATTTTATTCGTATTTCATGCTGGGTCTTTCTTGGCCTGTGTCTTTGTGGTTTTGTCATTCAAGTTTGCATCAGTTTGTGAGTGAGTTTTTAGAAAATTATACTTTCCAATAGCCTCTGTTCTCCTAAAGGCCAAGGTTTGCAACACTTTCAATCTTTCCCTTTTTATAACTTGGCATGAATTATTCACAAACCCAAATCCATGGAAGAGTCAGATGGAAACGGCCCATTTAAAGGAAGAGAAAGAAACATCCTCACGTGCTTAATGTTACAAAGAAGTTTCCTGAAGGCTTGGCTCTGTCCTTTCTTGGAAAAAAATATTTCCCACCCTTTTCTTTCTCTATTTTGCATAGCAAACTGTACACCAGCAAGCATAGGCTTTGGGCGATTCTCTAGCGTGGACTTTGCAATGGGTAAGTTTGGGGTGGTGTTACATGACTTCTTGCAGTCAGAGTGTATTTTTTTTAGTCAAGTCTTTTCTTTGAAATTCCAATCTTAATCCATACAGTTTGGTTTGGTCAAAATCCCCCAGTGCCAATGAGGGAATCCTTTATCTAGTGCTAGATATGTCTCTGATGCTCCTATAGTGCTTGCTGTGACACAGCATTGGAAGCAGCCATAGATGTCTGGTTGCTCAGAAACATCTTCAAATCATTATTATTATTTCTGGAGAAAAAAGTATACGGTATTAAGGAGCATGTCGTCCAATCTTTACTTCTTGATTAGGAAGCTGAGTCTCCATGCCACCCATTGTCTCTCAGTAATGTGAAACAAAAGTGGTCTGGCTTACATTCCTTAGAACAGTGATCCCCAACCTTTTTTATGCCGCGGCTCGGTATCGGCATCAGCTGGGCGCCGCGGCCCGGTACCGGGATCAACTGGGCGCCGCCATCTTTTTGATGAAAAAGTGCTTCCGGTGACCTCACCGGAAGCACTTTTTCATCAAAAAGATGGCGGGCGCTAGCGCTCGGTGAGCTTTTTCGGGTAGAAATGGCTTTCTACCCGGAAAAGCTCATCGAGCGCTGGCGCCGCCATCTTTTTGATGAAAAGCTTCCGTGAGCTTTCTACCCGAAAAGCTCACCGGAAGCACTTTTTATCAAAAAAAGATGGCGGCGCCCAGCAACCAGCGGCCCGGTAAGAGTTGTTCCGCGGACCGGTACCGGTCCGCGGACCGGCGGTTGGGGACCCCTGCCTTAGAAGACAATTTAGCTGCCATTTAATTGGAAAATGATTTGCTTGCTCTCCCATGAAATAAATGCCAGTATTGGTAGAGGTATTTTCCTTAAAACAGAGCAAGAAAAGGAAGGCTTAAATTTTTCCTCCCTGATCTGTGATCCAAATAATTATGAACTTGACCCTCAGCAAATACTCTACATTATTAATATTTATTTACTTGTATTCTGCCTTTATTATTTTTACAAATAATTCAAGGCAGCAAACATATTCAACACATTTTTCTACTATTTTCTCCACAACAATTTCCCTGTGAGGTAGGTTGGATTGAGAGAGAGTGACTGGCTCAAAGTCATTGCTTTCATGGCTAAAATGGGACTTGAATTCGCAGTATTTTGTTTTCTAGTCTGATGCCTTAACCATTAGACCAAACTGTCCTTGAGGCAAAAACTTTCCCACTGACTTGGATATCACAGTGTTAGAAGAACTTTGCCATCTGCTTCCAAAGTTGTCTTCACCAGCAACAGAACTAAAAGTGCTGTATGAGAATCAGATTATTTCAAAGCAGTGATTTGGATTTCAGATGTGTTTCCACACTGAATGGTCATGTTCCAACTTTGAGTTTCAAGCAGAGAATCGTTGATAGCATGGAAAATATGGCTCTGCCACCTACAGTTTTACTGCAGCAAGATTAGTTTAGGTCTGGGGGGAAAGGCTATATAAATTTATTCAGGTTGTCATTTGGTATTAATGTATGGGTCATACTGACCCTGAAATACTGTTTTGAGTGACAATGGGAGTTTTATGAATGCTTATCCTTAGATCTTTGGTTGTGCTTTCATAAGCTCACACTAGAGTATCTTAGTATTGAACAATCATTTGTCCTTGGCAGTCAGTGAAAATGATGCATGTGCAACCTGTTGTAAAATCATATTGCCAGAACCCAGCTGTCCTGCTGTAAATATTCCTGATGTGAATCTTCAGCATGTCTCTCTGGAATCTGAACTGTGACTCCCATTTCAGGATCAAGCTGCATGTTACCTTAACTTAATGGCTTTCGTTTGGGATGGATGATTTCTGATCCAGATTCAAGTGGGTCGAAGGAGGACTTTTTAAAATCTGTTAGTTCACATTGAAATCTTGATTCAGTTTATCTACCCCATAAATTGCTTTTGACTCAGTGTTGACCCCAGGCGACTGCCCAGACTAAGGTCCCTGCAGTTTTCCTGAGAAGATTTTTCAGAAGTGGTTTGACATTGCCTCCTTTCCAAGGCTGAGGAGAGAGAGTGATGAGCCCAAGAATACCTAGCTGGCTTTATGCTTGATGTGCTAGAACTCACAATCTCCCAGTTCCTAGCCTGGTGCACCAAACTGGCGCTTTCCCCATAAGTTACACAAGAACGATTTTTTCACGTGCAGAAATGGAAAGTCACTTTGATCCCCACAGTGGACGAATGGCTACAAAAATGGATGGAGTTAGCAGAGATGGCTAAATTTACTGCTTTGATCGAAGAAAAAATACAAATACTTTTATTTCTACTTGCAAACTGCTTCTGGACTTTGTGCTTGAGGTGGGGAAAAAATGAAATTTCGATTTTAGGTTTTACTGATTAGATAGATTTGTTGTTATGGAAATGGTTAGTTTAAACTATTATGTGAAAGTAAAACGTTGGGGTTTGATGTTAATGCCTTATTCTACTGCACCAAAGGGATTTAAAAGTCTTTTCTTTCTTTTTCCCCTTTTCCTTTCCCTCACTTTTCTCCTGCGTTTTCCCTTCCCTATTTTTCCTATTATTTACTTTCATATTTTCTTTGTATGCTACCTTACAAACTAATAAAAACTGATAGAAAAAAATAATTATTTTTTCACATTCACAGAAAATGTAAATTGCAGGTGTAGGATAGGAGATTCTAGAACTTATTTTTGAGAGGAGGGGGGCAAAAGTTTAAAAGCCATGACCTGAATCAGCAATTCCACGTTGGCAATTTGTATGTGCATGTGGAGGATTGGCACTCCAGGCTGGAGCATGGTGGTATGTATTGGCTCTCAGTGAGGCCAGCACTGAGCTTTTTAAGTCTAATCATTGGTATTTATTTAGGAAAATAAATGTCTGGATTTTTCATAAGCCAGGAATTGGCAGTTGCCTTTCTGTGTGCTGCCAAATAGTATTGGTTCAGCAGACTATTATGGAAAAAAACAAATTCATAAATGTAACTTCGGAAAGACAAGATGGAAATGTATGTTGAGGTCAGGCTTTACTATTAAAAATAAATTTCATACATGTGCCCTTTTTTAGAACAAGCTAATAGAACATTTACGCTGTTACATCATCTACTGATTTATTTTAAAAATGACAATCAGGGCAATTGTGGCCTTTTTGGAAGTGTTAGGCTTTTTGAACACTGAAGTGCACATTAGCAAAAGTAAGTTATAGATTAGAAAATTATTCCAGAGAAGCTGGAGGAAAGAATCCAAAACTTTCAATATAAAGAGCTTCTGGTCAACCAAAGAGAAAGAGAGAGAGAGAGAGAAAGCAAAGAAAAGCTGGAAAAATAGCAGATTTACTTTATAATTAAGTATTAAACTATTAAAGAATGAAAACAGCCTATTTCAAGCTTTGTGGTGCTTCTTAACCAGATATTGCTGGAAAATGATGCTTTTTCATGATTTAACCTGGAGTGGGAAAATTTTAGATCTCTGGTATTAGTTAAGGATAAAACTTGCATTTAAAATAGTTCAGCTCGGTTGATTCCCCCAGTTTTTTTTATTGGCACTAGAAAGAGCTTCTTGATAATAAAAATGTCTTAGTACTGATGCTTGAAATTCTGTTAAGGGAAATCATAAACCTGCTAGCAGATTCTTCCAACAGCTAAGGCACATCAACCATATTATAGGATTAAAGGGGTTCACTTGCTGAGTTGGGAGGCAACAGCAACTCAAACAGCAAGAAGCTTTTCAGTGGCCAAGTTGAGGTTTGGCTTTGCTGAAAACTGTCTGGGGCTGGCGCAGCATCCAGAACTCTTTGGTAAGGAACAAAATATATTGGGTATATGCAGTGAAGTAGAAAGACGCTCAGCAGAGCATGGCTTTTAATGTAAGGTGATAAACAGCTTTGGGGAGCTATCTCATTTCTCTTTTTTTGCTCGGCTTCTGTTCATTCTTCTGGGACAGCTCTTCCCTTATTCAAACTGTTCTTGTATTGGCTACCTAGAACATTATTGATGCATAGGATGTCTTGAGTGCAGCCTAGTAAAATTTAGGTATTTCTGCCGAAGTCTTTTATGTAACATAGACTATCAACCTACAAACTTGAGGATTTTTTTTTTCCTATGGAGAGAACTTGCTTAGTTTTACAGTGTAAATTCTATTCTATTTTTTTCCAGTAAGACATAATAGTCTTAATTACTGCTATATGTACCACATTTGTTCTTCTTTTTCTGACTTGAATCCACATTATAGAAAATAATTGGAGGAAGATGAGTTGTGCTAGGAAGCAGTTAGTAACTAAGTTTTTCTGTTATATGAATAAAGTCAATTACATTTTTATTTTTATTTATAGACTCTATTGTTTTACAGGTTTTTTTTTTTAATTTGAGGCAGGATGGCTTGCAAAATATTAATCATTCTGTCTCTCTATTCCACTGATATAGCTGTACACTTTCCCATTATGCTTGGGTTCTCCATTAATTTTCCACAAAGTGACATTTGCTATTAAATGAGTGTAACCATTCTGCTTAAAGAAATTAATAATACTGTAATGTAAATTGGAGGGATAGGGGGAAGCCAACCATGTCCAAAGCTCAGCGGTGAAGTGCCAAGTACATATTTCCCTATTGTTTTCCTAATTTATTTGAACAATTTCTAATAAAAAAAAAACTTTTATGAATGGTTAAGACTTGCCACCTTGGATGTATGATAAAATGTTTAAAACACAAAAGCAGGGGGTAGGAAGGAAGGTTTGGTTACACTAAAGACATTATAATTTTCAGCAAGCCACACACTAGAGGCTTTTTCTAATCTTTTTGGTAACATTAAGAACACATGTGGATTTAAGCTTAGGGAGGTCCTTAAATCACTGAAGCGCACTCCAATTTTGTATCTAGTTTCTATCTCACTATTGTGAATGTAAGGAACTACTTCTAATGAATTCCAGAAAGAGAATTAGAATTTCCTAGTAAGTAAAATATAAAATCTAGAACGACGTGTATGCATGTTTCCTGTGGTTTGTAAACCTGAAAGCAAACACCAGTCTGGTAGTCTTCCACTTATGAACACTGTTCAGCCCAAAATTTCTGTTGCTAAGCAAGACAGTTGCTAAGAGAGTTGTGCTCCATTTTATGACTTTTCTTGCCACAATTGTTAAGTGAATCACTGCAGTTAGTAACAGGTTGCTAAGTGATTCTGGTTTCCTCATTGACTTTGCTTGTCAGAAGTTTGCAAAAGGTGATTACATGGCCCTGGGACACTGCAACCACCATAAATATGAACCAGTTGCCAAGTATCCGAATTTTGATCACTTAACCGTGGGGATGCTGCAACAGTTGTAAGTGTGAAAAACGGTCATAAGTCACTTTTCCAGTGACGTTCTAACTTCGAATGGTCACTAAACAAATGGATGTAAATCTGTAATCCCCACTGCTGCCCAGATACTTGATGCCTTCCAGATACATTGTCAGTATCGCCAGTAATTCCCATGACTAGACTTGAAGGATTATGTGCAGGGGTGGGATTTTACCTGTATAACAACAGGTTCGGTTATCAGGCGCTTCGCATTTAAAAAAGGCAAGTCCATACTTACCTTCAGCTGCAGCCTTTGTGAAGACAACAGTAAATCAGCTTTGCTCTAAACAAAGGCAGGAAAGAGCAGGGGTGGATGGGCGGGCCCACTTCGTCATCGCAGCGAATCAGTTTGGAGTGAGCTGAACATGGGAAAAAGGGTTTGCCAGATCTGGTCCAAACCGGTAGAATCCCACCCCTAGATTATTATTATTTTTGTAAATTTTATTTGAGTTTTCACAAAGAGAAAAAAAATACAAATAAAACATCTTTTTTGAAAGTAGCGTAATCCCGGGTTACATTTCTTCGTACAGACACAAATTCAGGTTCATGCTCATTTTTATATTCTATTCCATATCTTATTACTATATTACAGTTTCTACACAGCTTCTCCCCTCTTTTAATTTTCTCAATTTTATTTTAATTATCTCATCTCAATTCAAATCATTGTATTTATATTTTTTGTCTTCCCTGTTTCAATTGTCTATTATCTTTTCTCATTAAACAAAATTTCTCCTGTAGTTACTGATTGGAGTATGACGCCTTTATATCTTTTAAGTTTATCCATTTAACTCTTATTTAGGCTTCAATATATACCCTAAAGTTATAACATTCAATATAATACATAACTTCCAGTCAGATTCTGCTTGGTACATTCTTAAAATACACACTATAATCTTTTAAAAAAAAATTATAAATGTATGTAATTAAAACAACACATTCCAATTCAATTCTATCATTAATATTGATATTCATTAAAGTCTTAACTTCTTTAACATTACTTTTCAATTAAATATCATACAATTGGGAACAATTATAAGCTTTCCATAATTAATTCCCCTCCCTCTTCACTTATATTTTATAAAACATTAACTAATTAAAATGTTCCCGTTCCTTCCTAATTCAATTTTCTCATTTATTTTATTTCACTTATTTTATTAACAAACATTTCAATAAATTACACTATTTTATCCCTCATTTTAATCATACATTGTTTCCAATTTTCTAAAGTTATTTCTATTACTAATATAACAATACAATCTTATGTACCTTTACAGAATCCCTTTTTCAGTTAAATTTTCACCCATTATCTCTAAATAGGTCCTGTTTCTCTATATCTTGCTCCGGTCCTTTGTAACTTCTTTTCCTTTCCTTCTTCCCTCTCTTCTTCTCTCTCCCCCTTTTACCCCCTTGTCTCTCTACTTCTAATTCTGTCTTCTGTATTCCCCTTTTCTGTTGCTTTCCAGTATTATACTTATTTTTCGAATTATTTTTCTTTTCTTTGGTTGTTCGTTTAAGTCTTAAATTCTCCCTTCTCTTTCCCCCCCTTTCCTTTTTCTTCCCCACATCAAATTACTTGTTCACTAAAGATGGCTTCTTCTTTGTCCCAGTCTTCTTGTTTTGCAGTCTTTTCTTGTTGTTTCTCATAGTTCCAAATCTCCATTTCTAAGAATTGAAAAACGAAACCAAAAGAACCCTTCCCTTCTTGTGCATCTTCTTTTTAAGTTCCATTTTCAATTCATCCAAAAGTGGTGCCATTGTATAAATTTTTAAACAACCACCCGATTAATTTTAGTCATTCAAATGTAATAACCAAGAATCCAAAGATCACCAAATAATCCAAATACACGCAAGCTGTTTCTTTTTGCTCTTTTTTTTCACTTTCTCTTCCTGGGGTTAATGTTTAGTTGCAAAGTTTCAGTTAAAATGTATCTTTTAGAAATCTTGTTGAAGTTTTACTGTAAATTCTTTTTAATTCCAGGCAGTCTCCTCCCTCTTCCAGATCCTGCCCTTACTCTTTTTCTCTCCCTTCCTGCTTATGAAAAAAAAAAATTAGTGTCCAGAAATCTTTATTATTCCTTTGGCATTTTGTTTTATTTTCAGCTTAATTGCCTATTGATGTCAAAGTGGATTTTTCCGATTTCTTATTTAAGTCTCTTAGTTGTCAGTATAGGGAAGGAGAGAGAAGAAAGAAAAAAAAAACCTTTCCCTTTTCACTTTCCTTCGCTGCTTCTGACTCTTCTTTGGGAGCGATGTTATTTTTTTGTAAGTTTAAGGTCCAGGGTACCTTAGTTGTTGCTTTTACAATTTAACCCGGTCAGCCAAAACTTTCACTTCTTATCTTCCTCCTGCACATTCTTTTCCGGTCGAGTTCTTCTTTGTGGTGGCCATTTCTGACCACCGCTGCAACCGCCTTTGGGAAAGGGAGTAATGGCCAGCTGAGGAGGAGAGATGTGGCTCTCCTCAACCCTGCTGGCGGTCTCCCCCCTCTTCACCACCTCTACAGGGTGGCTTAGCCCTGAAACCAGCCAGCTTGGGGCGCTCCAGCAGCGAGCCCAGACAGAAACTGCGCATGATCGCGGATTTCTGTCTGTCGCCGAAGAGACTTTAAACCGGAAGCCGGGAATCCCACCCCTAGATTTGTGTAAAATGCCCAAATTGCCTGGGTCCGCACAGCACGCTGAACCAATGTTAAATCAATTTAGGTTAGCACCAATTACAGGGTATTTTAAATAGTGTTAATTACAAGCCGTGTACTGTAATCTTTTAACTTTACAAGTAAATTTGGGGAGGTCAACTCTTGTTTAGGATCTTCATCAACTTATTTCAGTGGAGACAGTGATACAGATACGAGCTGTACTATAATCATCTGGCTTCTGTTGCTTGTAGAATATGGAATAGAGAACTGCAGGGTTTGATCTCTAAAAGACCTTGATCAAAGGCACAATAGCAGTGCTGTAGAACTTAATATATTGTTCCTATAATTTAATGGTTGTACATGACTAGTGCAAGCCAGGGGACTGAAGGCACATTTGAAGAAAAAAATCACTGCTATTTACCCAGCTCTATAAGTATATACAATATATGTATTACCTTTTGGCAAACTAAGAACTAAATTGATTTTTTCTTCTGGAAAAAAATAAACATGTTTCTTGACTATTTAATATTCACCATTACTTTAAAACTAGAGTCAGTTAACAATTGCCTGCCTGTTAGGGCATGTCAAATTTTTCAACTTTCAATTTCCATACATTTAGGGCTGCTCAAAAATTGTGACATGCCTTGGGGATTGTAAAGATATTGTGGTTACTTTAATATACTTTAATATAAGTGCTTGGTAAGTAACTACATAAATAAATACATAACTTTTTAAACATCTTGTTTGTTTCATTTACAATCCCCTTATCCTGAATCCTATGGCCTATTATTTAAACTATTAAGATTAAGGTTGGCAAACATTATAGTCTATGTTGAGCCTTCATTAAACTGCTAAATGACATTCGAAGACCATTAATGCCCTCAGCCAGTTCAGGCTCCTATACCTAGCAAAAGCAGCCAAATATAGTTTATCATGCTTTCATTCTCTGGTCTCTTATCTTCAAAGGTAAATTTCATTTACAGGTAGTCCTTGGCCATTCGTTTTGACTGTTCAAAGTTATAAGGCACTGAAAAAGTGACTTATGACCATCTTTCACTCAACTGTTGTTTCATCCCAATGATCACATGATCAAACTTGAGCCACTTGGCAATTGGCATATATTTATGACGGTTGTAATATCCCAGGGTGATGTGATCACCTTTTGCCACCTTCTGACAAGCAAAGTCAATGAGGAAATCAGATTCATTTAACAACCATGTTAGTAATTTAACAACTGCAATGATTCACTTAACAATGGTGGCAAGAAAGATCACAAAATGGGGTAAAACTCACTTAACAACTGTCCTGCTTGGCAACAAATTTTGGGTTTAGTTATGGTTGTAAGGACTACAGATTTACAACTCCCAAGTACAGACTTTGAGAATAGGTTGACTCTGATGGGCCTGAAACAGGACCATAACCAAACTACTGAAATCTACTTTCTTGCAATATATTACTGATATATGTGCTACTTACATGTGTACATGCACACATATGCACACATTCCTTTGGGACACTACCAATTTGTTTCGGAAACTTTTATACTATTATGTTTGTTGTGCAGACTACTTCATAACTTTTTGTATTCATGAATCTCTGAATGAGCAGACTTGACACCTTTTTGTAGATTTTAATGTATCCAGGAAAAATGCAGTCTGTTTATTCATTCCTGTAGAGAAATAGATTTCTGGTTGGTGTAGTTTGACAAGCCTTTTCAAATCCCTCTATAAGAAAAGTAGGAAAAGAGAGGAAGAGACTTTGGACAGGTTTTTTTTTTTAAAAAAGCTTCAATTTTCTCAACAATTAAACCATCAGAACCATTAAACCATCAGAACCAAAACCATTGCAGCTTTTAAGCACATCTGTTTCTAAGAATGATTGTGAATAAGGTTTTAATTGTTAAAACCAGCCTTTTGAAGGATCTTTCTGAGGGATGAAGGATACACATCCAAGGTTGAAAAACGCTCTACAGTTGTATCATATCTATTGTATAGATTACATTTATCTTTGATATATTTTATTATTGTGCAACCATTACAAAAAAGTTTAGTAATTCTGCTGTCTGTAGAGGAGTGGTCTTTATAGACAGAAGGAGTGGTCTTACTTTAATAGACTGTGGTAGTGCTCTATTGAGTACTACCAAATTTAGTTGCTGTTTGGGAGCTCTGTGTGTGTGTGTGTGTGTGTCACTCTCCCTCCTCCATCCCTTTGTGATTGTGGCATTTTCTCATAGCTTTGTTCCCAATCCCAATGATTAAATTTCATCTGGGTGCTTCTCCTTTTTTACTTTTCCCTTTTCATGTCTAATTTGACAAAGGGGGTTGTTGAGCAAAAGGATTTTCCATGAAAAGCCTACGATTTTCAGGCAATCATACCAGCCTGCTCTCATGGCAGTGCCATGGTGAAAGGGAATAACATTATTTGGCATGGAGCCCTTAAGGGGAGGGGAAAGTACTGAGAACAGAGGGGCCTTTGTCTAACATGTACCGCAATAAAATGCAAAAAAAAAAGTGAGAAAAAGAGATTACTATTCCCCAAAGCTTTTTTCGCTTTTTTCTCCTCCAATTTATTCACACATTGCTTGACCGCAGGGCACCGCATTGTTACAGGAGGTCTGAACAGGAAAGTTGGACATTATCCTTTTTTTATTTGTTGAACATATACATATATGTCCTCTTGGGTCAATATATATATATTTCTATGTGAAATCACATTCTGTAGGGATTCCATAGAAACCGTACCCTGGAATTACAAGTAGCAGTATTTTCAGCCTCATGTTAATGAAATTTGCTCTAAAAATCTGATTAAGCTAAAAAAAATGTCATTATTCTGGAATCATTCGGAAGTTCCAACGTCATGGCTGAAAGTCAAACCCAAAAGTAGAGATGAGAGTTGGAGATTTTGAATTATTCCAATCTGGGTTCCCTCACTCCAGAGTGAAAGAAGTCAACCAAGAGGGAATGGTTTTTAGCCATCTTTGTTCAAATGCAACAAAAGGGATGCATAGTAGAAAATCTGGGCCTAATATGGTGAATACCATCGTGTGTCAGTGCATCTGATTCTATTTAACTGGAAGGTTTTCAATGTCACAAGTATATATGAATTTAATCTCGGTTGCTAGCTGGTATATATAAATTTAATCTCAGTTGCTAGCTGCCTTGTAGAGCAATCAAAACTTACCAAGACATTGTGCTACCAAAACTTAAAGTCAAATTTTGCAAAAGGATGTGCTCTTCATTTCCTTTACAAAAGCTGACTGGATTGGCAATTGAATCTTATTTTTAAACTATTGGCAGTGGATTCATCACTTTATCCATGGTAGCAGATGGTTTAGAGCAGTGGAATAAGCAATGTTTCCACCAGAAGGAATAACAGTAGGTTTCACAATGATCAGAGGATTCTGCCTCTGTCACTTAGGGTGACTGCTTTCTTTTGCCTAATGAAGGGTTGGCCTTAATGAAAGCCCCTTGGACAGCTTTCTATACTTTCAGGGTAAGAGCTCCCTACAATGAAAGCAAGAAAGCAAGAAAATTGCAATAGGCAGCAAAGAGATTAGGGTACATTCCTAATCTAAATGAGCAACATATGCAGAAAACTTTTCTAAGAAAAATGGAAAGGTGATTCTGCTAGAAGGGGAAGTAAAGAATCAAGAGCAAAAAAAAAAAAAGGTCTTTTAGGACTAAGAGGTGAATATTAGAATGTTTTGTTTTATGAACAGAAGGCAAGAGTAGACAAAGGCATGGTATGCAAATTTTTCAGGCTCACAAGTTTTCATAATTAAGTGTAGAAGAAAAGGATAGCTGCCTAAATGCCCCAAAAATTGGAATTACATAAGGCAGATGAAGGACCAACATGAAGTTATTGTGACTGTACAGTACTTTGGACAATGGGGCTAATGTTACCCCTCCTCCCACACACACACACATGGCTTATATAGGTTTGTACAGATACTTCTCAACTTGCAACCAGAGGTGGTATTCAGCAGGTATTCTGACCAGTTCTGGAGAACCGGTAGCAGAAATTTTGAGTAGTTCGGAGAACTAGCAAATACCACCTCTGACTGTTCCCACTCCCATCTATTCTCTGCCTCCTGAGTCCCAGCTGATTAGCTGGATCTTCTTTTGTTGCCCTGCACAGGAGAACAGAGCTGGAAAGCAGGTTAGTGGGAGGGTGAGGGAACGGGATTTTGTAGTATCCTTCCCCCAGGAGTGGGAAGGGAATAGGGATTTTGCAGTATCCTTCCCCTGCCACACCCACCAAGCCACACCATGCCCACCAAGCCACGCCCACAGAACTGGTAGTAAAAAAATGTGAATCCCACCATTGCTTGCAACCATTCATTTAGTAACTGTTCAAAGTTACAACAGAACTGAAAAAAGTGACTTATGATTGGTTTTCACATGACCGTTGCCTCATCCCCATTAAAATTTGTGCACTTGGCAACTGACATGCATTTATGATGGTTGCAGCATCCTGAGGTTCTGTTATCACCATTTGTCACCTTCCCAGCCAGCTTCCGACAAGCAAAGTCACTGGGGGAAGCCAGGTTCACATAACATCTGCAGGGATTCGCTTAACAACTTGGCAAAAAAAAAAAAAAGGTTGTAAAATGGGGTACAACTCACTTAATAACCCTCTTGCTTAGCAACAGAAATGTGCTCAATTTCGGTCGTATGTTGAAGATTACCTGTTTTAAGATTTGTGGAGATGTTGCATATACAAGATTGAAGCAGTTTACAACCTATATTGCTGCCAAAGTTTAATTTTTTAAAAAAAAGATTTTAAAAAATGCCAATATGATCATATTCATATCAATATGAATAAAATGTGGAGGGGGGGGGAGAAATCCTCCTCTATTCATTAGTCCTGGTGTCTATAAGGCAGTCTGGCTCACCCCCCCACCCTTTGATTGTGTATGTGTGTGGTGGGGGGACGACAGAATGGACCCAAAACAAAACAGGGAAGACTGTGTGCCCAGTGCACTTTTCCACAGCTTCATAAACCTTTGTGTATACATCTGTAGACAGTCATTCGGTTGTGATTATTACGTAAGCTTCAATCAGTTAAGAATTTCAGAATTACAACTTTCTTGTCTCTGGCTGGGTCAATCAAGGTCAGCCGCATATAATTTGCTTCTGGAGCTTTAGCAGTTTGAAAATACTACAGCTTGCTATGATATGTCTTCTTTGGAATTTGATGGAATTGCATGGTTTTCTAAATTGCTATATTTTGATTCCATTTCTTTTTGGCTCCTTCTAGATTGATTCCCTTTAGCATACTTAATGGTTTCATCAACTATATAGTTTCTTATATCATTAAGCCATTAATGTGAGAAATATGGAGTTCTGTGCCATCAGAAATATGAGAAGTTCCTAACTGGATCTTCCAAATGGGGTTGCAGTGTTTTAGACTTCCCTCATTAACATGAGAACATTTATAAGGTGAGATTTGTTTATATTATTTTTAGGCCATTCAAAAGTAAGAAGGTCTGGGAAAAATGTTTAAAAGAATCAGATTAGATCACTGAACCAATTTATGAGCAGTTCTCGATTTACGACCAGTCAGTTAGTGGGTATTTAAAATTATCTCAGACTTTCCAAAGGTGACTTACAACCCAGATTTGAAGTATTGATGGCCCTGACCCCATGATCACATGATCACATTTTGGGTGCTCAGTAAGCAGCCTGTATTTGCAGCCATTTGCAGCATCCCACAGTCATGTAACCTCAATTCATTGTATATATTTTTTTGCCAGAATTGCTGTTTGCTTCCCATTTCCAGCTCAAAGCGCCCATTGTGGACAATAAACTCACTTAATGACTGAGGCATTCTCTTAATGACCATACCATTCTCTTTATGACTTCCATGTTCACTTAACAACTATCACAACTGCAACATTTTTGCTGTGATCCTCTTTTGCCTTTTGACATAAATGCTGGAGACAGAGAGATGATTTTCTTCAATAACAAAAACAACTATTTTCAATCAATGTAATGTACAGTTGTAGGGATGCTGATAAAGTACAATACTGAGTATATTTGCCTGGCAAAAGATTGCAGAAAACCGACTGTACTTTATCCAGAAAAATTGAACAATAAGCTCATAATTTTATGACCTAAACAAAATTGCATGCATATGTTGAAAAAAAATGGAAATATTTACCTCTATTGCAAATGGAAATGTGCCCTCTTTTGTGACCTGACAAGCAAAGTCAATGGGGAAGCCAGATTCACTTAACAACCTTGTTACTCATTTAACAACTGCAGTGATTCACTTAAAAACTCTTGCAAGAAAGGTCATAAAATGGGCAAAATTTACTTAACTGTCTCACTTAGCAATATTGTGGTTGTAAGTCAAGGACTACCTGTATAGTATGGATCTTATCCAATTGCATTTTATAATGACTGAATTCATAAATTTGTAGCTTGGTTTTGACCTAGTATGATGTGTGAATCTAGAAAGTAAGACTTGAAAATCAGAGGTCATTGACCCCACATGCACACGTATACAAAATGTTCCAAAATATTTCAGTTTTTTCCCCTGTTATCTTTATCTTGAGTCATACATAGGAAGAATAGGAGATTTGGCTTCTTATCCCAACTAGAGAGATTTGATAGTGCAAATAAGAGGATTTGTGCAATTTTAGTTGTTCCAGGTTCTCTCTTTTACCCTATTGTCTCTCTAGTCTTTGTAAGCTAAAAACAGAAGGGGCAAAAAGTGTTCTATTTTTTTTTGTATAAAATCTAATCTATTGATTTATAAACCAAACATAAGCCAAAGTAAGGTATCACCATTTTAGATTAAATCATAGGTTGCCCAATGACCTCTAAATGTTTTGCACAGTACTCAAATTTATTGTACAACTTGGTATGTAATCTCCTAAGGCTATGAGTGTGGCTTAGCTTTCCAAATGTTGCCATCAAACTTAACTTTTAATGAAACAGGATGAAAAGTTATTAAGTGCATGAGAAATAATCATATGAATCATATTGCATTAATGCTATCAAATCCGAGTGCACATTTGTATCAAATTTATTAGGCTTTGTCTTGTCATTCTGGACTTCCCCAGCTGTTTGATGGTGACTGTTGGCCACCCGAAAACAAAAAAGAAAGCAATTCTGTCTTCTTATCAACATTTCCTTAATACTGTATTGGTCATGTGACTTAGATCCAATAAGAATTCTACTCTCAAAATCTGGAGGGCACAAGTTTATCTAGCCATAAATGAAATGCTTGAGTAAACAAAACTCATGTTTTTAAAAGTATATTCATGGCCTTCTAGAAGATAGTAAGAATTTGGCATTGTGTGTGTTTGAATGTGTGTTTGTATAAGATATACATTCACATATCAAGTATGTGTGTACTTTTCACTTGACATTGTTGAAAGTTTTAACATGTAATGTTATTCCTTTTGTTCTTTTAATAACTCTAAACTGCCCAGAGTCCATGATGGGTGAGAGGGATTGATAAGTTGCATTAATAATAAATAAATATATTGGAGAATAAGCTTTTGTAACAGTTACTGGAAATCAACTCAGGTGCTTTACCAAACTGGACTTATTTTTGTGTGTCTTGTAACATCAACAGAGAACTGAAGAGGGTGGTATGAAAACAAAGTAAAGGGAAGAATTTGAAAGGTGGGGAAAGCAACTGTGTTTAATTTAGTGCAAAAGTGACCTTTCAGCTGGGAAGATCAGAGCTGCTTGGCTGGGTCACCACAGAGAGTCCAGCGATGGGTGGCCAGTGAAAGTTTACCCTCTCACAGCCCCCATTCCCTCCCAACCTGCCCAAGTGTTAAGTTTTCAAAGGTTCGATATTTCAAAGCATTGAATTCAACAGATGAGTCCTTTGATTTTTCTCCCCGGTGCGTGCTGTCCTAAAATGTCATGCCTTTTAAAAAGAAATTGCCTCCCATGGTCCTGGGGTTGTTAGCACTTGCAGAGGTAGAGTAAAAATAATTAATTGGTTGTGGAGCAAAATGTTGATAAAATAATTTATATGGTGCCTCAAACTCACCAGGATTCACTCAAAATCTACTACTCAGTATTAAAATGTATTAAAGAAAACAGCTTCAACTTTTTTTCTTTCATTAAAGCCCCTTTGCAAATAAGACAGTACCAGCGGAGAGGAGTCAAAAAGTCACTGTGACTTCCCTCCATGCAATCGGTACATTGATTTTCTTTGTCTTTCATCTTCAACCATCGGTCTTAATTGGATCCATGAATATTCACATTTGTTTCTACCAGCACTGCAAGCAAAGAGGGTTTCGTTGTATGCTGGAAAGAAAAATAGGTCTTAGAGATTAATGTCACATTATTTAATATTTTAGGACCAATTAAAGCGTGGAAAAATGAAGAATAGATTTCTTAAGCCAATAAATTGTCATGAATTCAAGAGTCTCCCAATGAGATTATTTCATGGCAGAGGATGAAATAGAAACTCAGTCTCTCTGCTCAGAGTCCAACACCTCACAATGTTAAGATGAAGGGGAAGAACAAGGAAGTGATCTATGCAGTGACCAGCATTAACATTAGTGGCTGACTCAGATGTTGATGCCAAGTTATGTTTGCTGCTCTTTCTCTTTCACAAGGACTTCATCAAGGAGTTGGATTGTCTCCAGTTTGGTCTTTACTATACAACAAAATTAACATCATAACTCAGTAATTCAGTTATTGTTATTGGATTTCTTCAGCATTATGCAGGTTGAACAAAACCCATCTCTGCATTGCCCCCAGCATGTGGATGGGACTACCTACCATTTTAGGGAGCAGAGGAACTGATGCTGTCATGCTCAGGACTATCCTTAGCCTGCTGGAAAATGACCCCTACCTAAGTTTCTTTGTTCCGTACCCAGAGTCGTATTTTTCCCCATCTGCCAGCACAAGTCAACCTGCCATGCTTCATTCTATTCTACGTGAATGCCTCCATTTGTGTTGGTTAGGATGTGCTTTAGCTGGTGCCTCCCTTGTCCCCCATCCTGAAATTACAGTAGTTATTGGTGTTGTTTAGTTAGTTGTTGTTTATTTATGGAAAGGGAAATGATGGACTTTTCTTTATTTTGTTGTATTTTGTTTTGACTTGGTGAATTAACAAGAGTTCTATCAAGTTTCTCCTTCTAGCCTAAATGTCAGGATGAACTGTACAACAACTATTTTGTCCAAGTCAGAGAATGGAAAGAAATTGTTGATTGACATCCTGGAATAGGTAAAAAGGGGAAAGAAGCAGGAGAGCCCACCATGGTCCAGAGAAAATACTTACCGTAGTCATTATTGTGGGTGGGATTTCTGAAGCTGGCTCCATTTTAACTAGTTCACACCCAGAAGACAATCAAGACTGCAGTGCAGGAAACCTTTAAAGTCCAACTGAAAGCCCCATGAATGGAGTCTATTTAGAACACAGTGGAATACAGTAGTAGCAAAGCTGTTAATATTCCTGGTTTAACTGAAGGCAGAGGTTGGTGGGGGCCTTTCCTGTAAACATTCACACTCCAATGTCTTTGTGTTCTTTTTTCTCTGCGATTTTCATCTGTGGTGACCCCACAATTGCTCCTCCCTAGGGCCCAAGGAGAGTTTCATCTGTACTTTTATTTTCAGGGTGGCCTAAATCCATGCTGGAACCTCAATGCTAACCATTCCCATAAGATGGGGTGGATGCCAGACATTGTTGGTGGCGACTGACACCCAACTCTTCAAACAATCTGGGCTCCAAAAGATAATCTTTAGAAGCAAGATTACCTTTCCCAACACAGTGGCACCATCAGGTTCTTTCAGAGGGCAATGTGTGGCTAGGCCTAGATGTAACCTTTCTAAACATGGCTTTTGCCCAGGCCTCAAGAGTCTGGGCATTTCATGGGTTCTGTGAGCAATATCCGTTCAGCTCCTGTGGGTGTGTTTATGTTTCTCATATGAAAATAGGCAATCTGAGGTTACTGCTGTGTTGGAAAAATGTCAAGACTCAATTGGCAATATCCCACCAAACCACACGTTTGCAGGAGACAAAAACAAAACGCTTGAATTTTAAAACCATGCCTGTATACTTGTGTGTATCTCTATCTCTCTCTCTGTATGTATGTTTGTATCTGTGTGTGTGTGCATGCAAATGCGTGTGTAATAAAAATAATTGAAAAGATTATTTCTAAAAGATACGAAGAAACTAAAACATATGAAGAACGGTTGCAAGATTTGGGTTTGGCCATTCTAGAGAAAAGGACTAGGGGGTGACATGATAGCAGTTATTTCCATATTTGGGGGGCTGCCACAAAGAGGAAGGGGTCAACTTACCAGAAGTGAAGACAAAAAAAAACAATGGATGGAAACTAATCAAGGAGAGAAGCAACCTGGAATTAACGAGAAACTTCCTAAACAGTGTTTAGTAATTAAACAGGTTGCCTTCAGAAGTTGTAGGTGCTTTATCACTGGAGGGTTTTAAGAAAAGGCTGGACACCCACCTGTTTAAAATGGTATAGGGTCTTCTGTTTGAGCAGGGGGGTTGGGTTAAAAGACCTCCAAGGTCCTTCCTAGCTCTATTCTGATTGATTGATTGAAAAAGAAAAATGAAGCCTCCAATTGTTCCCTGAATGAAGAGAAAACATAATATAGCGTCCGATCTTGAGAAGACTCTTCTTGCCTTTTCTTAAAGCCTTCTTTAGCTCTCAGGTTCATTGTTTGATGGAACATATGTTTTACAGATCTGCCATGTGAAAACTATTACAAAGAGGAACTAGAGCAATAACAACAAGCCACGTAACCATGGTGCATTTAATCCCTGAAGTTTGATTATTAAACTATTGCTTGTGCATATGAAGCCAGATCGCATCATGCTGTGTTAGCTTTTCAGCAGTAAATTTTCATTGGGATGCAAAGGGTTTTTCTTTTTTTTCTTTTTCTTAAAAAAAAAAAAAAGATTATTAGTATCACATACTTCTGGCTCAGAGGCTCAACTCTGTCTCCACATTGGCTGTCTCCCAACATAATTTAGGTTGTGGAAAGAGGATGTCTGCATACACTAAGTTTTGAGTTGCAAAATGAAGGCTCAATTGACAAGAATATTGCTGCTCAGTAATTATGAATGTGTTGTAAAATAGACAGCTCCATAAACAAAGCTACCTGATTAAATTCCAGGTCAGAAATTTCTTCCCTGATTGTAATTTCCATTATCATTTTTAACAGATGTTTATTAACATACAGTAAATATTGCTGGTAGCATGCCACAAATTAAAGAGCAAGAACATACTTTTTCTATTTTCATCAAGCAGTGGTTTTTCCTGTCCCCAAATTTATCCTAGTTTCAGGAAGATAATTCAGTTTTCTTTTATCTGTTTGATTTACATTCTTCTCTGCTTTTGTTAGCACTTGGAGCAGTTAAATGTAGAAGAAAAACAATTTATAAAATAGTGAAATGGTTATTATAATGGTTATTAAAATTATTGATAAAATGAAGGGATGAGGCCATCTTGTCCCGATAAATGATGGCTAACACACTAAAATCCTATTTCTGTGGGAATTGGGATTTTGATTCTAGAGTTTTTTTCATCTCACAAATGCTTTCTTCCAGACATGCGTAATTTCTTTCTGTTTGTATGAGATCACCAACTCAAATCAGGGGGTTCGGAAGCTTTAGGGATAAGAGAACTGTACCCAAGCAGTGTGCAGCCATTAGAGCAAATCAGAAAAGGTCCATGGACAGTATTGGCATCTAGAAGCACAGCTGAAAGGCCCTTCCACCAAGTTCATGAAAGACCTACACGAATCTGATAGTAAACTATGTAATGTGAGCAAGCTGTTTCCCATCAAAAGCCAAAAGTGGGACTTTGAAAAAGACCAGTTATCCCGAGAAATCCACATGCTCATAATCAGGGGGTGACCAAGTGAGATCTTGGTAAATAAAAGGCCTTGAGCAAGAAACATTTGATTCCCAACTAGCCACAATGGTAGTATTCTACCTCTGACTCTATTTAGTTCTCTGTCAATGTCAGTTTGGCTCACTGTGCAAGTTTCAGTAGATGTCAGAATATGTCCCAGTCCATATACCACAATGCAGCTGAAGTAAATAAGCTGGCCTTGGTGATCGCTAGATCCTCAAAAAAGCCGCATCTTAATGCCAATTATGTTAGTGCTATATCTCTCCTTTTGTATCAATCCCCACTGTTGGCACTGGCAGTTGCACAGTAACAGCACTAGTTGTAGCCATCAAATCTGTACCATTAGCAAGTTCCAGGGTCATGGGGAGGTTTTTAATTCGTCAATTCTAAAGGAGAGGAGCATTGAGCAACAAATTGGTAAGAGCAGGATCTTCAAACTCGACAGCTTTAAGACTTGTGGACTTCAACTCCCAGAATTCCTCCTCCAGTCATGTTAGCTCATGAATTCAGGGAGTTGAAGTCCACAAGTCTTAAACTTGCCAAGTTTGAAGACCCTTGGGTAAGAGCATTGGAGAGCATGCATATACACGTCAGAGAGAGAGAGAAGATATTATTTCTCCTGTAATTCTGGAAGTATCCCTTTGGGCAGGGGTGGGCAATTATGGTTCCTTTAAATCGGTGGACTTCAACTCCCAAAATTCTTGAGCCAGCATGGAATTCTGGGAGTTGAAGTCTATAGGTCATAAAAGGGCCATAGTTGCCAATCCCTGCAATTGATATTTAGTGTTTCTGAGGCAAAAGAGACAAAACTCTACCCTTTCCCTTGAGTTAGAAAAAGTTGGTGTTGGTTGGCTATCAAATAAGCTGAAGGCTTCTGGGCCCCTATGTTTTGTTCAAGGGGCATTTCCTAAGCACAGTGGTTTCTTTCATCAAGCAATATGTTGCTTATTTCATAGTAATTCATATAGATGGACTAATAGAAACCATATTTCTGTTTGGCAACTTTCCAAGTATGTTTTAGAGATGATTACATTTGTTACTGGTAATGTAAACTTTATTCAAGATCTTCAGTTTAGTCTTGTGAACTCACCAGGAAGTTCATTCTGATTATTTGTGGTTGGGCAGCAGATAATTTCTGTAGCTTTTGCTGAGCAGGGAACTATCTTATGTCCATCCCACCGTTGTATTTTATTACTACAAGATAGATGAGGCCTGAAATAAAATTGTTTTAAAGATGACAATTCTGCTGGGCTGGATGATTGTGCTGTTATGTATCTGGCTTAAGATGAAGTTGCAGGCCTTCATTGAATTCTTAATAATATATATACATATATTTGTTATTTGGCTGCGTTTTCTGTTTCTTACAACTTTTTCTTCTCTTGCTTTTCTCCTATTAGCTGGATTGCCATTTTTGATCATTGAAACAAGCACAATTGCACCCTATCCACGTGGATTTTACTGTAATGATGAAAGCATCCGTTACCCTATGAAAAGTGGAGAGACCATCAATGATGCTGTTCTGTGTGCTGCAGGCATTCTTATTGCCATACTTGCTGTAAGTAAGACAAATAACAGAAATCTGCATCTTGTAACCAAATTTGCCATAAAATGTTTTCTGCCTTTAAATAGAACAATTAGCAAAGCCATAATGCTGGGTTTTTGGTTAGACACACTTCATGACTTCAGCTGTGGTTGTTTTTTTAAACACCAGGGCTTACATTAAACTCAGCCACTGGATTGTTAACAAAATACTGTACCTGTCTTTTGGTACTATTCATAAATAGCTAGTCATTAAACTATCTTTTGGGGGAAAAACAGTTGAGTAGTAAATGGCTTTGATATTACAGTTTCAACTACAAAATATATCTGGCCACTATACGGATCAAAATAATGTAATGAAGTTAGGGTATCATTGTTCTGTCTCTGAAGATCGCATTAAGTGATTAAGAATGTAACACTTGAAGAACTTTATGAATCAAAGCATATACAAATAATCTCAAAGTAAAGACATGATGGCCTTTCAGAACCATGCACACAAGATAAACCCCATAAAATTTAGTTCATTCCATTTTTACATTTCAGTAACGTGCAGCTAAGAGCTTAGAAGGTTCTGGTGCATAGTATCCCTAGACTGATAAGCTTTTTTGTGGGGGGGTATTTATCTATATTTCATGATGAATCATGAAGTATATTCTTTCTTGCAAGTAGCCATTATCTGTCAATATTTCTCACATGGTACAGGTAGGCCTCAGCTTAATGACCACAACTGAGTCCAGAATTTATGTTGCAAAGTAAGAAATTCATTAAGTTTTGCCCAGTTTGATGACTTTTCTTGCCACATTTGTTAAGTGAATTACTGAGGTTGTAAAATTAGTAACATGATTGTTAAGTGAATCTGGCTTCCCCATTGTCTTTGTTTGTCAGAAGTTCACAAAATATGATCACATGATCCCAGGACAATGCAACCGTCATAAATGTGAACCAATTGTCAAGCATTCAAATATAAATCACATGACCATAGTTTGTTATTACGTGTCATCCCATAAACTATGATTTACATTTTCTCTGCAAATAAATGAAACTTTGGTTTGTTAAAATAAGTAGCAATTAATTCCTTGAATGCTTAAGGGAAGAAAAAAGGAGAGAGTCCATGAAGCCAAGGGTAATTTTTACAATAACAAATAATGTTATGCTTATGAAGTAAGTCATCAGCTATACAAAACCACTAATTTGTAGACAAATGTAATTTCCATATTTCAGGACCATTAAAATAACTATTTACATAAATAATATTTTGAGAAGAATTTTTGTTCACATGAATGGCCCACTCTGTTATTTCCTCTCCCAGGCAATTCATTCATTTTTGAATGCCAGCAGGATGACTGGATTGGTCGGTCAGATGCCATATTTTTAGTCTTCTTAACTGAGAGGCTGTCCTTTCCCCACTTTTTCCTTTTTAATTGTTTTTTCCCCCTCCATAATTTTTTTTAAAATATGATCTAATGGTCATCAGCCCCCAGTTTTAACACATTTGGATACCTTACTCACTGCCCCACTTTTCTTAGCAGTTATAGCAGTGGGATAAGGATGAAAATCAAAATGGCCACTGAGAAGCAGTGCTTAAAGAAGCTCAACCATAAACCACAAGCTGATTTTCAGGTAGAAAGTTTGGGCATGGAAATTATTTTATAAGAACTTAGTTTAATAAACTAACAAGATCTGCTTCTGATTTCTTGCATGCTTTACAGATAGTACTTGCTTAGCCACACAACTTGGATTGAAAACCCCATTAAGTTGAAAAACCACGTGATTGCATCACTTATCGAGGGCAGTTCTGGTTGCTGTCCTTAAGCAAGGACTGCAGGGTTATTAAACAAGGACCTCAAATATCTATGACTTCTGACTTCCTGCTAGCTTCCTTATTAACTTTACTTGTAAAAGCCAATAGGGAAGGTCACAAATCATAATCATATAAATATGGGACTTTGAGAACTGGACATAAAACCTGTTTGAATCCTACTGCAAGTTTGAACAATCACTAAACAAATGCTCATTAAGCAAGGACAACCTATATTGTATTAGTGACTGAAATAAATACAATAAAGTAATAAAGTATGTATTATGAAAAGTCAAGTAACTTTTAATCAGCTTTCTTACAACAAAAAAATGAAGATTAATTAAAAAATAAAAAAGAAGAAACAACCAAACAATTAAAAAAATGCTTCTGAGTTAGATTTGCAGATTTAAAAAAACAACAAATTGCAGTAACCAGGTTTTGGGAAATATAAATGAATTGATAACTATTAAGGTTTTTAAAAACCGAAGAAAGCTTTATTTGTTACAATGAAATAGGGATACAATTCTTTTTTGAAAAAAATAGAGGTGTTAAGAGGTAGAGATGATACAAATAAAATAGTTACTGCAAAATTTAAAAACAGCATTTCTTGTTAGGTACATTCTAGTTAATGCAGCTATGTTTACAGCTTAAAGCTCTCTGTACTAGTCTAGTTAACACTTCAATTAAATAAAGCATTGCAACATTGCTATTGTGTACATAACCTGCTCATTTAGAAAGGTAATGATTGATGAATAACCCACCGACAAAAAGAAGATAATTGTTTAGATTACCATTTCTATTCTGTATTGATTTTATTTATGTAACCATGACCTACATATCTGATAGAGCCATAGCAGCTATAATCCCTGCAGGTTTAAAAAATGATATTTCATTGTTTCAAAAAACTTTTAGATTTGCAGACAGCTATTCAAAAGACAAATACATGTTTCCTTCAAAAGATATAATTTAGGTTCCAGGATTATTTGAGTAGAATATGAATTCTTCAGAAATTTTCAGAATCCCTATTCTTCTCTTACTCTTACAATGATTGTTTTGTTTTCAAACAACATAGAAATGTTGAGGAAGAAGAAGCGTTAGTTTTTATTGCTAGAACTTTTTAAAGGTGGGTTGTTTTTGTTTTTGTAATCAACGGAATATCTGTGAAAGGTCTGGATCATGTTTTATGAAGCTTCCAGGATCCACAAAGTTCTTGTTAAGTAAACTTTGGTGGTTATGACCTTTGTCTCCTATGGTGCATGAGAGGATATGAATGCACAAGGCATTTGAAATACTAATTGCCTTAGAGACCATGCTTCCAGGCCTCCCCTAAATATTCCCAGAGATTATCCCAGTGTGCATTTCTTTCACCTTAGAATGTATAGCTTCACTTTTGAGGTTCTCATTTTATCCACTAGTCCTGGTCATGATTTATAAAAGCTTCCCTTAAATTTTAGGCCAGCTAGTAAATGTCTCGGTTGTAACAAAAAGGCTTTCTCTTTCCACATCTGAGTAACTAGGGTTATTCATCTCTTGACTTCTGTGTTTGATCAGTTTAGAAAAGACACTTGATGTACATCATGCACAAGAGACACAGATGAAGTAAAGATCGCATGCATACTTATATGGGAATACATTTAAAGGGACACTTTGGCCTTTGCTTCTGAATAAACATACAAAGACATAATTATGTTACACATTCTTGGACAGGATTTAAATTGTCTTTTTAGATGGTAGATGTCGTCCCTGAGGTTGTTTAAGCAAGTCCAACTTCCTTCCTTGATTTTGCTCATTGGAAGCTGGCTGGGAAGGTTGCAAATGGTGATCACAGGATGCTGTAATCGTTGTAAATAAAAGCCGATTAAGCTACCAGTTGAATTTTGACCTCAAATCACATTTTTTTTTAGTGCTGTTGTTACTTTAAGTGGTCACTAAATGAATGGTCTTAAATCAAGAACTACCTGTACAGATGCTTGAAAATTAAAGATTCCTACTCAGCAAGGGACAATTGCAAGGGTGACTTGACAGAATCAGAGACGCAAGTTCTGTTAGAAGCTTTTCATCCCTGTTTTTAGCATAGTGAAATGCTTGAACTTTATTCTTAACATCACTACTCCCCTTTAAACATTTCCAGCAGTTCACACCACATGCATCCTCTTTGCTGGAGACGTAAGTCAGAAGAAGAGCTTAATATCTTTAAAACTTGTTTATTCAGGATGAAGTTTCAGCTTTTGCACATCTGCACTGAATTAGTTGCCGGAGCATTCTTTCTTTTCTTTTCCTTTTTTTTTTCTTCTTCTTACTAAAAAAAACTCCCGGGGTCAGCATTTGCTAAAAGAACAAGATTCTCCTACTTCAACTTATTAAGGGGTTTGCCACAATTTTGGCTATAGGAGGATGGGTCATGACTATATAATAGCACGCAGTTGGGGAGGCAAACTCCAATTTTCAAACTGCTATATTCGTGCAATTATCAAGACCACCAGCAGTTTAAAAGAAAATACAAATCTTGTCAAATGCTCACATGTGTCCCTTAAGCAAGTTATTAGCAGTTTTTTTAAAAAAAAGGGTGCATATTTTTGTATATGCCAAAGATAGAACCATTCTGTATTTTTGGTTGTTTTTCCCCCCCCCAATTCAGCTGTAATCATACTCCTGATTACATAAGATTAAGTTCCATTGTGCCCAATTTATGTTGTAAATTTTAAATCTTACAATGTTTTGCTAGATCAGGCAGAATTTATTTCTGTATCTTTGATGGTGTATGCAAAATAATGAGAATTGAAGGTAGAAAGATTCAATTGCAGTTTGTGATTATAAATTTGCAGGCATCAATATTTTATTTCAACTAATCTCAGAGTCGATTTGCTAAAAATAAATAAATCAGACCCTAGGCTCTAATGGGAGGCATCAACATTTCTGCAGCCGCTTCAATTTTTTGGGCAGAGTGAGTTGAAAAGATCACACATAGAAGAGCTTTCTAATTTTAGAAATTTAAGCTCTATAATTTCAAGGATCTGCTGCAATAATTTTTGAACACTCTTCCTGAACCTCTTTTAAGGTAAGGTTAATACATGTGAGGAACCGATAGTTCCCGAATTGTGTGGCAAAGGGCATATTAGAAAGCTTTCCTTACCAGTATAGAAAGTATCCTCCTTCACAATAACAATTTTTGAAATTAAAACTTTTCCTAAAAAGTTTTCTACCTCTTAACGGTTTACTTTTGGCATGACTAATTGACAAGGTTAACTTTTGGGAGGAACAATGTATTATATAGACTTTGTGCAAACTTTAAAAAATGTCAGATAATATCACTACTGTCTATTATTATGAAGTCTATAATATAAAATAGTATAGTTCATATACTGTAGTTGAAACAGCAGCTAAGCAATCTCAACTCATTCATGCAAACAAAAAGATAAATTTGTTAAAATAAGCCAAGACACAAAAAGTTGCAGAATGGAAACAGAAATTACTTTTCGTTTATTTTTGAGAGAGAGGGGGAGGAATAAAACGGAGACTTAGGAACTACAAACAGTTTGGGCAAAGAGACTGAGATATAGTTTAAGAATTAAGGACAAATAAGCTGAAAGGATTTTATGTGTGTGACTGGAGAAAAATGGAAGATCATAGAATAGATTTGGGAAATCTTATGTAAAGTATCTTAAAGGAAAGAGGAGTTAAAAAAATTAAAAAAAATCGAGTCCCTATTTCTCTCCACTCACCCACCATCTATCAGAAAAGTGAGTCCAAACAGCAGGAGAGTACTTCCACGAGCACTGTGAAAATCAGGTGTGGTGCAAAGATGAGCAAATTCATTGGTTGGTGAACTCAACCATTCCTCTTCCTCCTCCTCCTCTTGCCACCCATACTTGAGTAGAAACCAGCAATAATGTTTTGGACCCTTCGAACCAGAAAGCCAACTGTATGTCGAAATTGCCTTCACATCTCTCTGAAGTTATTTGAAAGGTCCTGATTTGATCTGATGCCCCGAATTGATTAGATTATTTGACTTGTTCAAATAATTCCGTCAGATTTTCTTCAGTGCAGATAACCCCTTCAAAGATCTGAATAGGAAAAGTCGACCTGTATATAAGATATGTTGGGTGGAAGTATCAATCGCTGTAAAATTCAAAGTTTGCTTTGTCATGTTTTTATGCACTAATCATTCATCCAAACCCCAGGAAAGGATTCGAAGTAGTCATGAGGATCAACTTACATTTGTATGTTTTCCTTGTACTTAATCAAATATATTGAATGTAGGCTTACTACACATGCCAATGTGTGTGTGGCGGAAATACATTCCAAAGTGTCCACAGAAACCACAGAGGATTTGTAGGGATTCATCTTCCAGTAAAGGAACAATGTTTCAGTTGCCTGTAAATAAGTACAATAGACCATCTGGCAATTAATTGCATTCTTGCAAGGAAAAGATTGAGACAGATGCCTTTATTCATCCCGTATTCAAATCTAGTTATTGGTTTTCTGCCTGCATTTGAAGGTAGTCCAACAGACAAACCATCAGCTGGGCAGCACTTGTATCTCAAGGACTTTCAGCAGATTTTGGAACAGGCCAGGTCCTAAACCTAGGTACCTTTTAGTGAAGCTCCACAGGTTTCATATCAATTTACATTTGGGAAAGTGTTGCAATTTTGCAGTCCAAATAATGCATGGAGTTTTATTTATAAACTAAAAATACCTTTATGTTTTTCTTAAATTTTATACCATGAAGTAGCCATGATTCCTGCAGATTTAAATTAATCTAATTTCCCTGTCTTCTCTTTTACATCTTTATTCTGTAATTTACATAACCCATTGCTTCATCCAGTTTCTGTTTCCCTCAGTCCAGTTTCTCAAATCAAGAAATCTAGAATCTTACTTCCATCTGTTTTGAAACTTTCTCTTGTCTCCTGCAAACTGGGTTTGCATGGCAGAATAACCTTCTATGAATTATACCTGTGTATACTAACTGCTATCTTAGAAAGAATCTTCTTTTGCTTTGACCCATAATTGTTTCTTATTAGATACTCTTAACCAACAATCAGTAAGTTTAGTGCCTGCTCAAAACCAGCAATGGATCTTTGAAGCATTTTTGTTCTTGTTCTTAGGTGAATGTAGAAGAAATGTGCTAAGCATTAAAAGAAAATTTAGGAGATCTATTGAGCAATCTGATGTCTTCACTTGCATGAAGAACTCCAGATTTTAAGTAATATAATTAGCGATGTGTGCTTTGTATGTAGATAATGAAAGACATTTATTGTGTTGATACTTCAATTCTGGACAAGCCTCCAATCAAGTTGTTTCCATTTGCCTAACATTTACATTTGCTTTATTTCCTCTGCTTCTTTTAGGTTTTTGTGGCTTTGGCATATTGACTTTTCATTTTATCATTCTGTGGCAAATTGATTTTTTGGCTTCTTCTTTCATGATTGGATGTTTGGAATTTTGCTTTAGAAATTAAGACATTGAAAACCAAATCATAGGTTTCCTTCAGAAATAACAGTAAGCATAAATAGAGTTTCTTAGAAGTAGTGTAATCCATTGATTCTCACTTAGTTCTTAAAAATTATCTTTCTCTTTTGCTTGAGACCTTTTTAAAAATTTTAATTCTTTAGTTCTATGTTTTAGTTTCACTAGAAGTAATTAGTAAAATTGGAGTTCAGAGCACCTATTTTGAAAATATGGCAAAAAGTAATTAAACTTACAGTGAGCATTTGATTAATTTGTGTATTTTCATTAAATTATCTTCAGCTTTTGAGATTAGAAGATGCTAGGCAAGCATGTTTTTACAGCTGATGCATAGTATTACTATCAAGTCCAAGGCATTTCCTGTAAATGTGGAAATAACCTAGTTAAAGCTTGTGAAATGTGCTAGTAAAAGCATGCTACATATCGGAAGCAACAGAAAAATATGAGCAAGTATGAACTCATCCATGATTGTAAGGACCATTGCATTAATAATTGAATGTAAACACAAGAGGTGCTCTTGAAAACATGCCTATGGTGATTACATTTCAAGTTATAATACAAATTTATTGTATTATAAAATAAGATATTTTAGCATCACTTCTGTGCTTGCTTGCTTACTTACTTGATCCTTAGGCACAATCATTTTCATTGATCATGTCATCTATCTTGAAGCATGTACCCTAATGTAAATATTCCCTCTTCTGTCTCATATACTTCCAGGAATTTGCAGATTTGTGATCCTCTTTTCATTTCCAGTCCTCCATCTAGAACTATATAGCAACTGGATGACATAAGCATATAATTTGGAGGCAACTATAAATGCTGATTTATAGCACTCCAAAAATGAGTAATTAATTTCACTGTGCTTTCTAAATAATGCCATGTAACACATTTCTTTTTGAAATGGCCTTTCTAAATGTCATGACTCCATATAACGATGCTTTTAGTAGAAAATCATTGTTGATGGTTTGAGTAAATGCTCATTTAGCCTTGTACATTGCAGTGTAAGCAAAAGGTCACAGATATTCAGGATGATTATATTTTGTTTTAAACGTCCTTAATCTGGTACTCCCGAGACACTTTGGTGCCTATCCTCTGGAGCAAGGTTCTCTCCAAGAGGCAGATGGCCTTCACACTGCTTTTATTTAGATGAGCTGTGAATACCTAACTCTTCACCCAGCCCTTCAACAAGGGAAAGTGAGATCCCTCATCTTATCATACTTTCTATCTATGCTTTATTGTAATTTCTTTGATTGTTGGGATCGCCCTATATTAATTCAAGGTTGGGTGCATGCAAGTGAGTGTTATTATTAAATTATTATAATCCCCATTATCTCAGCTGGCAGAAAATGATGGAATTTTGATCCAATACATTAGGATTATAAGCAGAATCAGTACTAAATAACATTAGTTAAGAACAATCATTTTTAATGATTTAGGGTATTCTCCCCCCCCCCTTCCTCTGTTATTATGTAGCCTGTGATATAATAGAAGTGAGACTCAACCATGAAGTCTTTTTCAGAATTGTTTGCTATTTTGCCTGAGAATAAGTTGTGTGATAAAATAATAAATTAAAAGTAACCCTAAAGATATGTAGGAGCTATGAAGAAAGTGCTTCTTTAAACACTGTAAAATAAAACTGGAGATGAGAGGACAGCCACCACTCATAACATTCTTAAACAGGAAGATAAGATAAATAAGATTCATGGGCATATATGGAAGATACATCTTCCTGTGGCTTAGACTAGGGTGGGTAACAATAGCAATTTTATGATCTGTGCACTTCAATTGCCACAATTCCTACATCAACATGGTTGACTCAAGAATTCTGGGAAGTCCACAGGTTATAAAGTTGCCATAGTTGCCCATCCCTGACTTCCACTGTTGTTTTCAACCTTGGCATTGTTGAGGAATTCTGGGAGTTGAAGTCCACACACCTTCAAGCTGCCAAGATTGAGAAACACTGGCTTAGACATATGGGTGCAGTCATAGTAGTAGCACTCTTAAAAGCCTTAATCCAGAAGGCAAGCTTGAACTCAGAGGATTAGCTTAGGAACTGTTGTACCTGTGGAATTACTTGCAATTCTTGACTACACCTGAAGCTTATATTTTGCAATGTCTGAAGAGCAATTGTCCAATAAGTGGTGTAATGATGCCAGAAACGCCCACAGCTTTTTTATTTTATTTTATTTGGTTGCTTTTGGGTAATAGGCAGTACATGGCATGTTCAAATGAAACCAGCTGGACCAGTTTTTCTAATTATGTCTCCAGAATTGTCATTGCCTGTAGGGTAAGACCTGGAACAAAGATATCAGGATAATTCTAAAGTTTGCAACTCTTAAAACAGTAACAAGATCTTACACAAGTTTCTGATTTAATATCAAAGCCACGCTATACTTCTAATTTGGAGATCAATAAATTGCTCTGAAGTATTGCATGTCTGTATCCTGATATGTATGTTTGCTTTTCAATATCAGATTCAGTGACTGGGAAATAACCCAATCACATTTGTGTCATGTGGACTCTTTTTGTCAAATGTATAAACACCAGAAATATAAAAACAAAACAGCTCCACACACACACACACACACACACACACACACACACACACACGATTTTAGATTGCACAGAAATGAAGTAGATGTAAGAATTCCAGCTATTGGGTGATGTGGACCACAAACTACATTTGTAACATCTTTAACCATGCTGAGCTGAGTAGAGCTACAGAGGTAGAGTGGAGGATTCCATTTTATTATTCAGAATAACACATTGTGTTATAGAAATAATCACATTGTCATATAGAAAAATGGGCTTAGCAAGTCTGCATATGAAGAATATGGAGATCTGTCATTTCACTGGTCAATAGAGCACAGATTTGTTCTTCAAGATGATCTAAAGCTAGCATGACAGTAACTCATTTAAGCAGATCAGTACTGCTTGTCCCATACAGACTCCTTTGGAAAACAAAATAAACATGTCTTGTGAACTACAGTAACCCCTTGTTAATTTATTCAAGTATATTGAAGTTGAAATAGGTAACCCAATTAATTAATAATGAGTCCCTAATGAGGTGTCTATGAAAGTAAGACTGCTTGGGTTTCCCCACTTCCCATAAGAAGGCATGCCACCCTCTCTGGAGGTCATGCCCTTCTAATGCTAAAATTCTTTTATTAAGTAAGTTCACCCAGTCTTTTAACCATAATAGGATAGCTGCAGAATAATATAATTCCCAATTTGGAAGAGCTAGACCACCTCTACTTTTCGCATCTTGTAAGGCCTTTACATTGATCCTGGGTTTTTCCCCCTGCCAAATAAATTTAAGTGTGATCTTATTTAATTCTTCAAAAAAAAATTTGGCAACTTAATTGGAATTGTCTGGAATAAATAAAGAAATTTTGGTAATATGTTCATTTTAATCGAGGCAATCCTGCCCAATAAGGAGAGCTGCAGCTTATTCCAGGATTCTAAATCTTTCTTTGTTTGTTGAAGTAGTTTATCATAATTGTTCTCTTTGAGTGATTTACCTTGTGGTGTTAACCATATTCCTAAATATTTGACCCTTTTTGTTACCTGTATCCCCATCATTGCTTCTAATTCTTCCTTCTGGTTTTCTGTTAAGTTTTTGGTCATTAATTTCATCTTTTTTCTATTAATTTTTAATCCTGCCACTGCACCAAATCGTTCTAATTCTTTTATTAGATTATATCCTTTTTCCATGGGTTCCTCCAAAAAGAAAACCATATCATCAGCAAACGCTTGTAGTTTATATTCTTCTGATTTGACCCTCACTCCTCTAATTTCAGAATTTTGTCGAACCCGTGTTAAGAGTGATTCTAGGGCAAAAATGAAAAGAAGAGGTGAGAGAGGGCAGCAAAAAAAAAACACTATCTAAAAATTCCAATCTGACTATCAACAATGGAGGCAATGGTACACCCCAATAATTTGGACATAACAAAAATGATTAAATATAAAGATTTATTAGATCCGCAAGGAAAATTAAAAACTCAACAAGAATTACAGGAACAGGGATTTAAAATTGATCAGTGGTTATATATACAAATCCATAGCAGATACAAACAAGATATAAAAGACTTTGGAATTTATAACAAACTGCAGTATTTAGATAAAATTTTACTAGGATCAAACAAAAAGAACATATCCAAATTCTATAAATACTTACTAGAAGTAGAATTAGAACAAGAGATAGTCAAAGGGAACATGGTAGCCTGGAGCAGGAATGTCGGAAGAAGTATTACATTATCAGAATGGGAAAAGATTTGGAACAGAAATATTAAGATTACAAAATCGGCAGCATATAAAGAAAATACATACAAAATGTTTTATAGATGGCACTTGCCCCCTTCGAGGTTGGTGAAAATGAACCCAAACACGAGTCCAAAATGCTGGAAATGTAAAAGCATAGAAGGAACCTACTTTCATATGTGGTGGTCTTGCAAAGAAACCCAGAAATATTGGCAAAAAATCAGAAAAGGGTTGGAGGAGATAACCAAAGAACAAATCGAATACAAACCAGAGTTCTTCCTACTAGGGATCTCTGATAAACATTTACCCAAAAAGATGAAATATGTAACAATTCATATCCTAACTGCGGCCAGATTAGCGTTTGCCCAGTGTTGGAAATCACCCTATACACCTACAGAACAAATGGTCATCCAGAAAATATGTGATTGTGCAGAAATGGATAAATTAACTATAGCACTTAAAAACAAAGAGCCTTCAACATTTTACGATAATTAGAACTCTTGGTATAATTGGTTAGTCCAGAGATAAACTGCTTAATGGACAATGGGTAATTTAAGCATAGATATCGATAAGATGTGTGTATTCAAATTAATGTAGGAGAATTGGAACTTGCAGACTGTCAAAAAGCATATTGTCTGTTTTTAAACGTATCTTTTTCTTTTTTTTTCTTTTTTCTCTCTTTCTCTTTCTTTGTTTCTTTCTTTCTTTTACATCTCTTCTTCTCTTCTCTTTCCGGTTCGTAAGACCGAGTGTTCTTTTTTTGTTTTTGTTTTTCCCTTTTGTGTATGTAATGTCGATATGTTTTTAATTGTAAATTTAATAAAATTTATTTATATAAAAAAAGAAATAGGTAACCCAAAGTACTAATAACTAGTTCCACTGATTGAGCGACTCTTTTTCTGATAAATCGAATTGTCTGTATATGAGCAGTATTTAATGGAATTAGAAACATTTTTTGGTTAAATCACATCTTTTTATTAATGCATTTTAAAAGCCATATAAGATCTTAAAGGGAGAAGCAGAGAGAAAATCTGATTCATAGAAGAGAAAAACAAAACATTATTTTTATTCTAAAAAGGACGATATGATAGCTTGGAAATACATTAATAAACATAAAGTACCTGTTGCAACTCGGGGCATTTAAGAGAAACTAATACAGTCAAATTTAACCCGCAAAATCAGAGGAGCAAACCAGGGGTGGGTTTTTACCAGTTCTGCCCACCTCTGTAGAACCGGTAGCTCTGAAGAGCAGCAGACATAGAACCGATTCTATGTTTGCTGATGTTTTTGCCCACCCGCCCATCGGGGCTCTTACCTGACCTTTATTTCCTGATTTTTTCAACTTCAGCTGCTGTGCGAGGCATAGCTGCAGTTAAAAAAGCAGGAAAAAAGGGCTTTTTGAAAGGCTGCTTCTCTGCACGCAGCATGCTGATGACACAGCGTGCAGGGAACCACATCATAAATCACCGAACCTCATAAATGACCGAACTGGTAGTTAACCCTGTCGGAGCCCACCCCTGGAGCCAACCCATGTGTCAATAGACACTCATCTACAAATTAATATCTGAGAAGTAAACATAAGTATCTCTTAGTCTTCATCTTCTTCCATAACTGTTGTTACTTCACTTCACATCATTTTCCCTTCAATATCAGCTAGAAAATACTATCTATAATATACAGTATGAAGGTCTGGATTTTATTTCAGATGGACTGGTGCTATTATTGGAATTGAATTGGTTTGTCAGGGGATCAGGATAGATAGTCTTATGTGCTGCTGTTCCAAACTACTACCCAAAACAGCTGCTTCATTATGAAGTTGTAAAATACTGTGGCTAATTTGTTGCTCTGAATACCCTCTTATGTAAGCTGGTAGGCCAACTGGAAAATTAGTAGTAAGTGTGCATCATGCCTGAGGCATTGAGTACTCTTGGGTTAGATTTGAGTGTTTGGTATGTAAATGCAAATCATTTTGAAAGACCAGATAAATCATCAGATGTTCAAGCAAAGAGATCACTGTCCCAGACACTGGCAGTAATATGGAATTATTTGGTACACCAGTAGATTTTGAGCAAGTGTGAGCTTATGATTTCAATATCTGCAAGAATAAGGACACAAAACTACACTGTGGGGCTTGATTGAATTCTACTTGGCTTTGATGGTATATTTGAAAAGCAAACTTATATTGAAAAAAAGTGCATGAGCACATTTTAGCATTCTGAAATATACTACTAGTTTCAAAATTAACAGTTCAAATCCCTTACTTTGAGCTAATTTATTGTCCACTTTTCTGCCTGTGATGATCCTCACTTTATTGACTATATTTCCCACTTTGTGATTTAATGGAAGAGGTAAATCACCTTTTTAAAGTGAAGTTAAAATATCCTTCAAGACAATTTCATTACAGGTGAGAAAAGACAGTCTGTAGTTTTCTTGGCAACAATATGCCATTTCCTTTTTTCTGGATGCTTTCTCAATTCCACAGCTTTATATTTCCATGTGACCTCCCCCAAAATTTATTGGATCCAGTCCAGATTACGTTTTTGATATCAGCCCAAATTCAACCAGTTGCTGCCAATACTTCATTACTAATAAATCATTTGGTGAATAGATTTTAGCAGTTACACTGTGATCGGCTACTGTGTTAAAGCTATACAATCTTCAATAAAACTGAATATCCTTTTAAAGAAATATACCTTTCTTTTTTGCAGATTATTATAGGAGAGTTCTATCGGATCCACTGCCTGAAGGAGAAATCTCGATCGTTTATCCAGAACCCATACATTGCAGCATTATACAAGCAAGTGGGCTGCTTTGCATTTGGTTGCGCTATCAGTCAATCCTTTACCGATATTGCCAAAGTGTCGGTGGGACGCCTGAGACCTAATTTCATTGCAGTGTGTATGCCAGACTTCACAAAAATCAACTGCTCCCAGGGCTATATACAAGAATATCAGTGCCTTAATCCTGATGAAAGCAAAATCCAGGAAGCAAGGTAAGAGTATTTTCTCTCTCTCCCCCCACCCCCCAACAGCTCAACCAAAATGATGTCCTTTCGTCTATGTAGATTTCATAAATCTTTCTGGGAAAAAAATATGTGAAAGAAGAATGCAAAAGAATGTTAACATTGTTGGGAAATAAAAAGTTTAAAAAAGCAATTAAGAAGAGTGTGTGTGTGTGTGTGTATTGGTTTGTCTATTAATACTGTAATAGAAACTGGAGAAAGGGAGATCTCATTTATAGTCAGGATTTTAGATAAATTATACATACCAGTTTAATTCCACTGTAAAAGTGAATTGGACAGATTCTCTCAGGAAGACACCGTCTGTGAATCTATATGGCATACTAAATACATATTATATGCTGTATAAGAGGAAGTGTGCTTTCTCATGCTGGGTACAGTGATGATTGCATTGTTTCCATTTTCTACTTTTCAAGAGTATGTGAATGCACTTCATAGGAAGATTGGATAGCAATAGCACTTAGACTTATATACTGCCCCATGTTTTGCAGCACTCTCTGGCAGTTTACAGAGCCAAAATATTTCCCCCAACAATCTGGGTCCTCATTTTACCAATCTTGGAAGGATGGAAGGCTGAGTCAACCTTGACCTTGTCAGAATCGAACTACTGGCACTGAGCAGTGACTTAGTCTGCAATATTGCATTCTAATCACTGCACCACCATAGCTCACGATGATTGTTTAGTAAAACCAAACAGGAATATTCAATCTATTATTGAATGTTACCCAGAGTCACCTTGTGTGAGATAGGGTGGCTGTATAAATGTTTGCAGTGACATTTTTTGATTTATACTACACATAGATCAGTTAATATTTCATCTTATATGTCTGCTGTCTTTGTAACAAATGTTCAATCCTGAATTAATAGCTACAAATGAATTTGGATAAAATAAAGAGAAGTTTTAATTCTGTGGATTTTTCACCTTAAGAGATGAGAAAGCAGAGTAATTGACCATTTATTCAAATAACAGAGTGAATGCAATGCTTTGTATTTTTTCCTTTTCAGAAAATCATTCTTCTCTGGACATGCTTCCTTCTCACTCTATACCATGCTTTATTTGGTGGTAAGTGTCAAGGTTTTTTACTTAGCAAATCATATGTAATCTCTCTTTCTCTCTCAGGTTTATAATGAGAAATGAATGAATATTATGAACCAGAAAAAGTAAAATATCACTAGTACATATATTTCATGTAATAGAATAATAGATTAAAACTTTATTTATTAAAACCTAGAATATAACTTAAAGGGCTTGTCTCTTAATCATAGTTCCTATATTGGATTGTTTATGCAAGAATAAATCCATGTTAAAAAAAACCTCTGTTATTTATGAAATAGCATAGACATATAAGTAATTCAGATTCTACTAGTTCATAGAATATATGGTTGAAACTAACTTGACTTTTACAAGTTCATCCACACATAAAATTGCTTGGAAAATGCAGCCGTGTAAACATGAAGAAATGCAATCATGTGAACAATGTTATTTTGGCTTCCAGCCATCATTTCCATATAAAACAATGTGACAAGGATCCCGCAATACTGGTTTCTCTCTTTACATTTTTAAGAGTTTCTGATAGTTGTTTTGCATCCAGGAGATCTTAGATTCAAATCAGGGACATAACAGGTTTTTATCTAGAAGATCCAGAATTCAAGCTGCAGTGATAGTGTTAGGAAGGACTGAAATACTGGAAGATCTCTGAATTTCAGTGGTAGATTACCACGAGTTTGATGTTCCAAAAATAATGTTTATTCATGAATGTGTAACAAGTGCTTGTTACCAAAAGGGGCAGAAGTGAAGCAGATAAATCACTACGTTTGGAAATTAAAAAGCGGCAAAAGCTATATTAAGAATGTATTGGATGGAATGGGAGAAGAGTTACCAAAGAAGGAGTCAATAACCCTACATAGAATATATCAATTGATAGCCCAGATTAGCTGGTTGATGCACTTAGAAAAGAACACCACATCTCTGTTCAGGAAGAGTAATAAAATAAAGCCATGTGGCACAGGTATGTAGTCCCTCCCTATGTGTCAGCCTTACTAGATAGATCACACCAGAAAATCAACTCCACTGGGAAGATGCCAGAGATTGAGATGAGTTGTAGTACCAGAATCTTGTGAGGTTATACTGCACCTCCACTTCCTTATAGTCCAGTGAATTCAGAAGCCATCTGCCTGAGATGGTTTTGAATGTTATCTCATTCTAGACTTAACAGTGTTTTACCCTTTGTTGATTTGCCAATGGACCTTGCATATCTCCATCAAGGTCATCTTTATTACTCTCTACACTGAGGTATCCAACCTTGGCAACTTTGAGATTTATGGACTTCAAGTCTTTGTTGTCTAGGAAATTCTGGGAGTTGAAGTCCTCAAGTCTCAAAGTTGCCAAGGTTGAATACCCCTACTTTATACCATAACACCTTGATTGAATCATCAATGCTGACCTGATTGAAACAATAGCTCTGATTGATGGCAAATATATTACTAAAACTTTACCCCCTCTTTCTCTCACCATAGTGTTTTATATGTAACAAAATATTCTCCTTCCTACGGCTGTTGCAGGATCACTAACCACAAATAAATAGATTGGCATTAGAACCGTAATTAGGGCCAGAATCTGCTTCCCCTGAGGAAATTAAATGAAAATCCACTCAAAATTGATCTAGCGTTTGGTGAAGTCTCATGTATACCCAAAATTTCACTATGGAAACTTGTTTTAGATATAAATAAAATGTTTAGTAAAGCAAGGAATACAACAAAGGCTTTCCTACAATGTAGAGGAGAATATTTGGACGGATGGATGGATGAATTTGTTTTCAATTATAGTTGTCTTTCAATTCTAAATGAGACTAATTTTAATATATTAACTTTTTAGTATAAATTAAATTTAATATAAAACTTTTTGTTTATTTATATTTTTGTCATGTTTATGTAGTGTATATTGGAGGTGTGGTGACCCTTTGAGAGCTGTATGCAATGAAATTTCATTTCAATGTATGTTGATTAGTGTACATTTAAAGTGACATTAAAATTATTCTAAGTCTTTAGATGCAAGATTTTAATACATTAACTAGATTCTGCTCCTTGTTTTTTTTTAAGTGTTATTTGCTTTATTAGTATAATATATAAAAATTCATTCCAATCAAACTGTATGTTGTCTGGGTACAATTGTTTTAAGGCTATTATAATCAGGGTATTTACAATAACATTCATCACAATAACAATACTATAATAACAATAATATTGAGCTTGTCCATTTTAACAGATTTATCCTTTTTATATCCCTATCTTTCTAATTTCTGTTTTTATTGTCTAACCATTGATAAAATAAGTCTCATGTCAAAAAGTATTTACATTTTGTGTTTTATTACACCCATTTGATTTTTTGATTTGTGTGTGTGTGTGTGTGTGTGTGGTTCTTTCTGTGATTCCGTTTCTAATCTTTGGTATTCTTCCTTTAGCATTTTCTTATTTTGTTTCTTCTTATTTTTCTTCCCCATGTAAATTACAGCTAATCCCCAGATATACATTTTAACAATATCCCATGAATTTGCAGTGAAGTCTCTCCTTTCCTGTTCTCTTTGAAGAAAAAGTGCAATTCTTTTTCCATATTTTGTATAAATTCTGCTCCTTGTTAAACAGCCTAGTTGGCAACCAGCATTAAAACAAATCCAGGTTAACTAATACTACCTATGAACTATGGTTGGTTGATCTTGATCATGAAGTGTCATTTATTAGCCCAGAAAAATTGTTAAGGAAGTCAGCATAATTTCAAGTTTATAGGAAAAGTAAAGACATTTTGGGGAAGGGGAGAAATAACAGCTCTTTATTTTAACTTTAGAACATCATTGTAGCCTAGAGCAGCAATTCAGCCACTTGTCTCCATCAGACAAAACTTGAATCCTCTGAAAGATCACTAAAAATTCTTGTGCTTTCAAGAGTGTGGCTGCACCCACATGGGCCAGTGAGTGACATCAGACAGAATTGGATAGAGAAATACAATCTTAGAAATGGGTCCATTAATTTGAATGTCATGCATTCTTCAGAAGGATTGGAATGCTTGGAAATCCTTATCTGCATGGCTGCTCTGTACCTAGTTTCATTACAACAGCATCAAGAGCGCAGAAAACAGCGAGAGGAGAGGAAAAAAAAGCAAGGGTACAAAACATACACCCTTGCACATACTTCATTTCATCAGAAAACATAATGAGATAATGGCTGTTTATCTGGCATTTGCATACATTGAGTGAAAATTATAATTATCTCTTTCATTAGGCAAAAAGGGTAAAAAAAAAAAAAACTCCTTTACCCAGAAGCACTCCAGGAGCAGGGCAGGTGGATTTGACCTGCCCACATAGTTTCACTCAAAATTTCTGGGTCTGGCCTTTTTTTTCTTCGTCAATGAAAAATGGCTCTGCCCTTCCTTTCCTCCGCTTGTTATGCGAAAGTGCTTCCTGGCTGGAAGTAAGCTGGGTAGAACTCCTGAAAGAAACCTTGTATAGGTCAATTATGGGTGGAGTAGCCCTGAGCTCTTTGGAAGGAAGAGGGAGAGATTTAACGAGTGATTTGTGATTAAAATATAACATGGGAAAGGCCCCTTTTTTCCCCTTTTGAGACTTTCCAACAATCTGTAGGCCTCATATCTGCCATATTCTTAGGTATGAAATAGGAATAGGGCTACCAAGGAGGGATGCAGACTTGAACGTATAAAAACATTAAATATATCTATGAATTTCCTATTACAATTCCTTCTTGTTGCTGCCTGAAAAGATAAATTAAGACTACTCCCTGCTGTTATTCCTCCTCCTTTCCCCTTTCCTCTTTAAGTTGGTAGCAATCTTTGTAATTTAATTACCATACATCAAGGCTGTTTGATAGTCTATGTGAATTTATTTCCTCATATTTTCTTCTCTCTCTCTCTCTCTTTCTGAAAGGATTTCAAGGTTACTCTGTAAACATTTATACCGTTTCCTCTCAGCAATGCTAAAATAATATGGCCAGTGAACTAGAGGGATGAGCATGCAACGCAAAAGCAGTTAAAATTTGATTTTGTTCCCAGCAATGCATAAATGGAGTGTTTATATTTTGGCTTTTGGTTATTAGCAATGAGGCTCATCTCTTGGATGTTTGAATAAATGATTTGTGTAATTCATCCCAGGAACAGCCTCTGACTGTAGAAAAGTCAGTCCAAAACAAGGTACATACAAACTGTAACTAAAAATCCAAACAAACCAAGCTGAAGTAATTAACTTCACAGGGCAGTAGAAGGAATTTCAGACTTGAAAGAATGGCAAAACTCACACAGTTGGGAAGACGCCAAGAACACAGATAAGCCACGATGATCAAGATAAATTCACGTTTGCTCCCAACAACTTGCTGTGCGCAGCTTCCTCTTTTATATACTGTGTTTCCAGCTGCAGCTAATGAAGGGAATCAGGGCCCTTTCCTCCCCTGTAAGCCAGGCAACTCATGTTGCTCCCTTCTCCATTCCTCCCTGCACGCCCTAGGATGAAGAGGGGGTGGGCCTGGGTCTTCCTCTGAATTCCCTCTCCCTTGCTCTACCTCTCCCCCACTCTGCCCAACTGGACTTTGCTCTTCCTCAGTTTCTTCCACAGCCAATGGAGTCATACTCCTACTCCGTCAGCTGTTCGGCTTCCTCCTCCGTGTCAGATTCCAACAGGGACATGACAGGAGAGAAGTGCCAAGAGCTTCTGGAAAGCCATAGGGTATTGAAATCCTTTTTGTTTAAAGGGTTAGACAATCCAACAGTATGGAACACAGAAAAGGCTATCTTAATGTGACATAGCAGAGGCATGCAGGTCACAATCTTCTAGTCAGGGGGGGCATGGTGTTTTTCTACTCAAATCATAATACTGTAGTCATCTCTAGATACAGATGTACTGGAGTATGCAAATTTTATGAAAATGTAAAATTTATTGTTTGCAGTCCATTTTTAGTGCAGCATTCTTTCTTATGCTTAGAATATATAAAGAAGTGTTTTGTTTGTTTGCTTTTTTCAATTATTTAATCAGGAATCTAATGGACCTTCCTAGAACTGGAGTGTGGAGAAAAATTCTGAAAATGTGGCTTTCCACATCAAATTAAATTATGCTTTTTTAAAAAACATGCTTTGCTTAAAAAAATCCAAAAATATCTAGGTGCAACACAATGTTAAGCCATAAACCATGTTTGCAAATCACAGTGCCTAGGTCTAGACCAGGGGTGTCAAACTTGCGTCGTCATGGTGGCATCACGTGATATATCAGGACTTTCCCCACCTTCGCTAACTAGACGTGGACATGGCCAGCATGTGATGCATCCAGCCCGTGGGCCGGTAGTTTGACAGCCCTGGTCTAGATATTGTACAAAGTGAAAATCAATCTATACCTGGCCTGCACAACTCATGCTGAAAGAGCCACAATGATAAACTCTAAAAACTGTCAAGAACTGGACAAAAAAATACTGGGAAGTGTCCATCAGCTTTTTTCTGTGGATAATGGAGGAGTAGGAACATTGGAGCTGGCAATGGTGGCTCTAAATTTATTACTTTTAAAAAATTGGTGGGTCTCACAAGGCTGTTTGGCAGAATGTATGCAGCCTACACGATACATGTTGTGAGGCCTGATCTATACTATGGATTAGCACATTGTATGAACCAGTAACTGCAGTGGCTATGTAACAATCTCACTGGGGGAAAAAGTCTGATAAAAGTTTAATAGGAGCAAATAGCTATTTGAAGAATCGCATTGGATTTATGAAAGTGGGATTGCCACTACTATTGTCTAGAGGGTCCTAGGAGGATGAAGCTATGATTTGAACTGGTATCAGTCTGAGTGTACCTGAAAAGGCTCAAGATCTGCAAATTCTTTCACACTGTACTGATAAGCCAGGACAAGAGCACATTTAATGGAAGCGTAGCTATTTGTGAAATGTCCTTGTTTGATTGAGCACTGGAAATCTCCACAATAAATCCTGGAATTGCTGCCAGTGGAAATAGATGGGTAAGAAAAATAGGTGCAAGGAAGTTTTAAGATTCACCTTTGGTTTAAATTAGTCACTCTCGGTTTGGATTCTTTAAAAAAATACTGGCATGCTCAAACAAGTATTTTATTGCTGCTGTACTAGGGTCTGTCTTTGCATGTTTTGTCTCATACAAAAATGTTGCTAAATGTTTTCCTCCCTATAATGGTACATATAATCAAGGCCTTTGCTGGTTTTCAACCTGTTGAGAACTTTCTGGCCCAGCTGATCATATAATTAAATGCAACCTGTTATACTACTTTCATTTGTTAGAATTTTGAAAAAAATGAAACTTGAAGTGCTGACTAATGGCAAACTTTTCAATAAGGTGCTAATTTTCTTTCATTCTCAAAATGAGGAACAAGCAACTATTGAGGCCATTTTCCTTAAAGAATTATTTTGTCTACAATCTAGACCTCTAGGAAATGGATGTTCATGAAATTTGTCAAGGTTGCTGGTTGTGGCTGTTGTTGTTTTTAATTCCACCAAGATTAAAGCTGTGTTCCCCAGAGCCATTGACACATTAGAAATTTTAAAGCTTCTGTATTTAAAGCTTTTGTAAGTTCATATTTGGTTCCTGTTAAATTTTAAAATCCAAAGAAATGTTTTCATATATTTTGAGGATTCAGATTTTGCCTCTGCTATTCAACCCATGTTTAGAGAATATGACATGTAATATATCACAGTTAATATAGCAGCTGGCATATTACATATGTATATATAAAAGTTTAGGGAAAATATGACAGTGATCTGTAATCCATACTTAATAAAATGGAATATATGAAGTGGTCTCAAAACAATAATTTTTAAAAAGATTTTCAAATAGTGATGGCTTTTTTAAATAGATTTAAACAAATGCCTGTATATCTGAATACGGTTTGTTGTTGCTATAAGACAGCATCTCATCACATATTTTTAACATGTTGATCTATTGTTATGTGGAAATAAATTAGCCCTTATTGTCTGTGAATATAGAACCAAGCCTTGATTAATTTGTGCTCCTTATGACATCCATTTAAAAAGAGTTGCGAAATAATGCAGACTAACAGATAATTCATTCCTTTAATTGATCAGTGGGATTTTTTTTTATTTTTTATTTTTAAGGTAAGTGTTGTTGCTAAGGAGACACTGCCACTTATGTACTTTCTATACTTGGACCTTTAAAATTAATTTTAGTTTGGGTGCATGGATTTTGCTCTATCATCTTATGGTAAAGAAGCAATGGCCCAAAGTATGTGATAAAATTAGCTGTTTTTGCAGAAATTTCATGCCAGAATGTCTATATTAAACTTGTAAAGAGATGCGTCAGAAATATTTGGCAAATAGACTTCTACATCTGGGGCTTTGAAATTATCTTTCTAAACTCAAGAACAGAACAATGATTGAAGAATCAGATATGATGGTTTCCCATGATCGGTTCAATATAAGCCAACTTTGTTAACCTGATGCCCTTTAGGTCTGTTGGGAATCAGCCCCAGATTGTAAGCTTTCTACTTTTTCTTACAGAGAATAATATCTTAATTTCATTTTCAGAGGCATCGTTGATTAAATATGATAGAGTTATTATGTGACAATTAGCTATATCTGTGAAAGAATGTTACATTGTGCCTTTATATAAATCAGTAGTTCTGCAGTGAGTGCAAAATCTCTACTTCTGTAGGTTTACCTCAGTAAGGAGGAAAAAAAATGAGAAGAGGGGAAACCTGAAGTTCCAGGATCACATAACCCTTGATCCCCTCTCTTCTTTTTCAGCACCTGGTTGCTGATAATTGGCCCACATTTTTTTTTGTTATTTTTTAGTAGAGCAAAAAAAGAAATTAATATAATCTCCAGTTAGGTATAACATAGTTGATAAAATAAAAGGGGAAAAGGAATCCCCTTAACATTTTAGGAAAATACTTCCAGTTATGTCCATACATATAATGAGATCCTGCCATTGTGCTATTTAGCATTCTGAATAATTAGAAATGTGACAAATTATCAATAGGTTGCCGACCCCTATATTAAAATTTGTTAGACCAAAACTTATTTTATCCTTAATGTCCTGTTCTGATATAACTGTGTCAGTCTTCAAACACTACATATTCCCTTTGTCTTCATTAATATAAATTACTATCTTAATGTTTGCCAGGGTTTTGCTATACTGTAAGTCAAGTATATAATGTTGCCCTCAGAGACCATACATGTGCCAACAGTCATTGGATTGCTTTTTTATGTAGCCTTTCCGACATATCTTTCATTGTGCCAGGATGAATTAGGAAATCAATTCTTACATATATTTAATAGTTGAATTTCTAAGCTTGCTTGATATTCTTAGCTACCAGAGCAGACCTAAAAGTATATTTCAGTAAGATAATGGCCAGTGTATTATTTATTAGATAAACATTGGTGACTGGTTTCAAAGCGCAAATTCAACAAAGGAAATACTTTAGTTTTCCCCTCTTGCATTTTTCTAACTGATCTGAGCAAAGCCACGTTCTGTTACTCAGTCACTTGTAAGATGTTAATCTTTACTACCATAAAAAGCTATGAATCAATTTTATAGCCACATTTCAATTAGAAAGTAGTATTTTATATTCCTTCTTATTTATCTCCCAAAACAACATTATATTGTATACTAATCCACCCCATCAGCCTCATCACTAATGTGTGTGTGTGTGTGTGTGTAAATAAATATATATATGATAAATATATACGGTATATATGAATTTCAAGTGTTCAGCCCACAAAATATTTATTCTTTGTAGTTGGTTGTATCTTTCTTCTCTTTTTACTATCCAGCTCCAAACTGATACTTTCCACATGTTTGGAGATTATGATTAAAAGCTGTAGTTCCAACACATCTTCAGTTATCAAGTCAGAAGAGGATGTCCAGTTGGGTTGAGTTTTTCCATCCTTCTCAGCAATTTCAAATGACACAAATTGATCTCAGTATAGTGATACGGAGTATCTAAAAATGCTTTTGCTCAGCCAGGACAAATAAACAGAAAGTTAATCTGACGTGCATAAACTTCATAACATGTGTTCACTAATATTACTGGAAACAGCCAAAAAAAAAAGAATTTAGTAGGTGGTGAATTTAGAAGCAGAGCCTGGGTTACAGGCTGGAATGAGCTCCCCCCCCTTTTTTACAATATATTCAGAAAAGTAAAAATATAAGCAACTATTAATAGTTTTCTCCTGCTGTTCTATAACTTGCTGAAGAAACATGGATACCTCATTTTTATTTGCTTAGGATATCTGGCTGACCACAGTCTATTCCCTCTGACTTCACTGGAAGTCCCCTGGCAATGGCGGTGCTGCATGTTCCCCCAAAGCTGTTGGTTATGTGGTGGTGCAACTCTTGCCAGAATTTTAATACTTGTATGGTTTTTCAGCAACTCTCGCACTAGATGGTCACCGGGTCATTGCTTTCTTCCCTCCCTGTTTGGTTTTGTCACACTTTTCTAGTCCATGCTATTGGTGGCTGTTTTTCCCATGGCTGACCATTGGTCTGCTGCTATAGTTGCTCAATGTTTTGTTACTATCCAAACACCACCTTGGCGCCTCTGTAAACCTCCTATGACTGAGTTTGCAGCAGTTAGAGACTTTACTAAAAAAAAACATATATAATTCGCTATAAAAACAACTTTAGATTTTTTTTAAAAAAAATAAAGTTTTGTTTTCTTTAGCTTGGTTTCACTTTATAATGAAAGCCTTTGAGAAGTAAGGATAGGATGGCAATGTCAAAATGGATCATGAATGAGAGAGAGGATGATTTGGTTAAAGAACTCAATTAATTAACCCTTCAAGTTTAGTAAAAGTTTTGGACAAAAACCTGCTGTTTTTACAGCATTTGATCATAAGAAAATTAGATGCAGATTTTAGCCTGAATTCATCTGTGATAAAGCCAGCTTCTGTTTCTATTTTCCTAGGGGGGCTTTTTGCAAATTTGTTATCATGTCATATTTTGAGACATATCTAAAAAAATGATTGGTAATTTGATTCTAGGGTATATGTATCATTTTTATACAAAAAGTACCGGTTACAAGCCAGACATGATCTTTTCATTATAAAAGGGTATGCCTATAATGATTAAAATTATAAAATTCAACTTAAAGCTTAATTTTAAAAGGCACATCAAGAGTAAAATTTCACTGGCTTTAGCTTTCTCTTTCAGAGCATTTCAGTAGCCAAAGTGCCTTTATGGGTGGAATACTATGATTCTATTTATCTAAAAGATATGTGGGACCCCACATCTTAAAATACAACTCTGAATGGCTCACAATAATGGTAAAACCAAGAAATGGTAAATACTGTTTAAAACACATACTTCAGCCATTCTCCTTTGATACCTGCAACTAAACTAACTACCTTCAGTTATCTATCTTACCCTATCCCAGTGCCACGGGGCATATCCAGCTCTTTACAGTCTTCTGGAAGGAGAAGAGGGTGATGGTCTGATGGCTCCCCAAGGAAACGTAGTTTCCCAGGCTGGCAGCTGCTACACTTCCCACTAGACCAGGGGTGTCAAACTCAATTTCACCGAGGGCCGCATCAGGGTTGTGTTTGACCTCAGAGGGCTGAGGTGGGCATGGCCAGCATGACATCACTTGTGTCGGGGGGGCACCTGTGATGGCCCAAGCACTCTGCCAGCGAAAACAGGCTCCTGAGCTCCATTTTCGGCTGGGACAGCTTCCTCCAACCCTTTGCCAGCAAAAACAGAGCTCGGGGAGGCCGCACACAGCCCCCGTGAGTTCTGTTTTCCCTGGCAGAGGCACCACGGGCCAACCCTTCACTATTTTCAGGGCAGGCCCATGGGCCAGATCTAAGCACCCCGTGGGTCAGATCTGGCCCCTGGGCCTTAAGTTGGACACCCCTGCACTAAATGATAACATTTCAGGGAAGGACTATTAATGTTCTAATGTGCCAGGTAAAAACTGGCAAAAATAGGATTTAGACACAGGGCTTGTCCTCAGGCTGGTAAACCTGCCTGACTTTGTCAGTCAGACATGTACATTTGATCTGGGTTATTGCTAGAAAAAAAATTTAAGCATTTTCTTTGTACCCACTTTTTTTACAGCGCTAATGCACTCTTAATCACGCGAACATTATCAAAGAAAAATAAAATCTAATATAGGACTGGGCTTAGCTTAAATAACTTTTCAGTGTGAGAATGCATGGCAGTCACAGGATGGCACACAATTGGACCCATTATGTTGATAGAAATAATTTGGGGAGAGGGTATTTGGGGGCAGTTGTGGGCAACTCCGTTCTAGATATATGGAAGCACTTTCACCAATCTAGGAGATGAACTTGGGTGGGAAGGTTTTAAATTCCGTACACACATCCGGGAATTACACCCACTGCATTCAACCACAGATACTTTGATCAGGACTGGATATGAGTTAGATCTAGATACAGAAATTGTATCAAATGAGAGCATTCTTCTAAGGAAGATTTGAGAGGCCTGGGATTCAGACAAGGTATCCCTAGTTGCAAAAAGCAACCTCAAGATTCAAGGATGTCATTCAGTAATTACGTTCCATCAAAGAATCTGATTGCATGTCATGTTCAGTGAATCAGAAACTCTTGTTGGATATTTTTGTATTAATTTTAAGTTCTTTATTCAGGAATATGCAGGACTTTTTTTTAAAATGCACTCTTGTAGGTGTAACGTAACAGTCCAATTCCCCCAATCAATATTACAGCTCAAATCCTACCCAGGACATTTTTGTGACTTTGTCACATCCCATTCCTTGTTTCCTATGCACAGGAAGGCAGTAGTTGATGAGGTATTCAGTCGGGCCTACATTCTCTACACCCTGACTTTTTGGGTTGGGTCAGCTACCAGCTCCCTTTGATTTGTGAGTAGACGTCTATGTGTTTCCTGCAGCCTCTTTCCCTTTTTGCCTCCCTGGTTCCCACAGGAACCTGAGAAATAGGCTGTGCCCTCAGCTTTTGAGAGGAAACTGGATCAGGATAAGTGGGGAGAGACGGGGCAGGGGACAAATGCCCATTTGACCTCATTCAGCTACTTCATCTCAGGTCACACCCTCAGTTTTCATCTGCGTATATGTCTGCATATTTATAGGTTTCTGCTCCACCTCTGTAGGAAAAAAAATGTCATTTTTCACTCTAAATTTTATGTTTAAGAAGCCTTAAAGTCAAATTCACAAAGCAATCTCAACAGAACTTGAATTTCAGGCAAAACTAGAAAAGAGGTGAAAAATAAAACATATGACCTCACAATGTAAGAAACTACATAGTATTTTAAGTTATCCAGCAGCCAGTTTTGAAAGAGCTTTGTTGATTTTTACAGAGCAGAGAAAAAGGGAGGCCAGAAGGATTAGGACACCTTTCTTATGAAGAAGCTCTTAAGGTGTGGCATATTTAGTCCCAAGAGGAAAAATGACAAAAAGGAAATATTATAACCTGGAAAAAGTGAGATAGTATCCTTGTAATTCAGAATGAGACTCAGGGTTATCCAGTGAAGTTTATTAGCACCGATCCAGGGAAGACTAGGTAGGTAATTTGCTATACATTGGTTTGAACATTCAGATTTTTAATCTGAATTGGAGCAGGATTGTGATGACCCAGAGTGTAACACAAACATGACAAAATCCAAAACGTAAATAAATGTCCTTTAATGCCACTAACTTGGCCCCACTGTTCAATAATTCTCATTTGGAGATAAAACGTACTCAAAAATAGTCTTCAAAAGAAAGCAATACAGTCAAAACTTAATGAGCAGATAGAGGTGAAATAAAAAAAACCAAACAAACTACAATGATGAAATTTCCACAACGGACCAGGATAAGTAATTACCAAATTCAAGGAGATAACAAGGCACAGTCTGTGGGAAGAATGCCAACCAAGATAACTTTAGCCCAAAATAACATGCTTTGCTTCTGGCAACACTGTGTTGTAATCATCTCTCTTACATACTCCCCAGCTGCAACCAGTAAGGAGGATCATGGCTGCTTCCTCTCTTGTAAACCAAGTTGTTGCCTTCTCCATTCCTCCTTGTGTGTCCTAGGATGCAGAGGAGATGGACCTAGTTCTTTCTCTGACTGCCCAGCCGGCCTCTGCCCTTCCCCAGCCTCCTCCACCACCTCCAGAGCTACATCTTCACTCCCTGTTGGCTATTCCTCCTCTCCCTCAGAGTCCCACTCTACCAAGGGCATGACAGGGATAAAATGTGGCTCTGGAAAGCAGTTCCCACCCCAAAGAGTAATTAACTTTCATAAAAATTGGGAGAGCTGTCATCTTCCAGGTGTTGCTAACTACAGTTCCCAACATCATGGCTGAAATAACCCAGCACTGAAAACCCTCTGAATTAAAGAACGCTCTGCCATGTGATGTGATGTGATGTGATACTTAGTGGCATAAATACCACTCACACAGAAAATGGAAAAAAAAAATATTTCACCTTGCTACTGATTTCAGGGTGCCTGACTTATTGCATTTTGGGCATATTAGACTACAACTCCCATTGAACCTAGTATTGGTACCACAATATTTAGTACTAGCTTTTGTACAGGGAGAATTGGCTAAGTTGAAGAGGATATTTTGGAAGCTTCATATTGGAGAAAGTTGACAGGGTAATTTGCTTTGAGGACATTATCATTGTACTTTTCTGTTACTTTCCTTGTCGTTACAGTTGTACCTGCAAGCCAGATTTACTTGGAGAGGAGCCCGCCTGTTGCGCCCGTTGTTGCAGTTCACACTGATCATGATGGCATTTTACACAGGACTTTCTCGTGTGTCCGACCACAAACATCACCCCACAGATGTACTGGCAGGCTTTACACAAGGAGCCCTGGTGGCGTATTGTATAGTAAGTCTTCTATATTACCAGCTTATTATTTCAGTAAATGTCTGTAAATGTCACATGTAACAAAAATTGTACTCTGTTCCATGGTAGGGACTGTGATAGGACTCCATTTAACTTAAAACATCCATTAATTGTAATACGCCACATAAAACAAACATTACTATCCAAGCACCATATGTAAAAATTTTATCTCCATCACCCTGTGTGGAATATATATCCAACAGAGAGGGAGACATTGCTAGTGAGACACTTGTTTGTGTATGTAGAAGATTTTTATACTACACTGCATCTGAGAATCTCAGTAAAACACTAACAATCTAAGCAGTAAAATAAACTAAACAGTAATAACACTTAGAAACGGAATAGATTAAAATCTGCAAACTAGGAAGTGACCAACAAGATTTCTTAAAATATTTCTAAGATAAATACACAAAGCTAGAAGGACCAGGAAATTATAACATGTTTTACATAATAATAAAGTTAGCTCTTGGCAAATGTTCCTGGACAGGATTTTTCCATCTTGTAGATATTATCTTTCTTATCTCTGATCATGATGGTACCTGGAAGCAAGTACAGCATATGACCTTATCATTTGAGCATGCTTTGTAAGGAAAATAGACACCTATATTGCAAGTTGTTTTATGTTTTTAAAAGTGTCTGCCACCATACACTTGAAGGGATCCCAGAGGTAGAGTCTTTCAAAATTAGCTTTTGTAATGCTACTTTTCTCTGTGTAAATCTAGGGTGCATTTTAAAAACATGAAACCTATTTAATTTAAATTAATTTAACTTCATTAATTAAATGTAATTAACATAATTACTTCTTACAAATTTGACATTAAATTAAAATTGATTCAGTTGCAACTTTTGGAAGGGCTCAGAGCCACTCTTGTGGCTTTTGTAAGCTTGATGTGAACTCCAGGTAGAACAGCCCTTCTATAAAGAAACTGAATGCCTTGATTTCATATTCTCACAAAGTATTGATTAATTATTGGCAATTGGTTTACTTAAATTTTTGTGCTAAAACTATAGCGGAGTGCATCATTTAAAGTGATGAAATATTGAAATTGGATTTTCATTTTGTCTGGTCTAAATGTTATATGTTCATTTTAATGTGGAATAAGTCTACTTGCATTATAAAATCAGCCAACAAAAGTATAGAACTTGTCACTGTAAGACAGGAAAAATGGCTATAGGATTTTAATACACTGATTATAGTCTTGAATGTCAGCCGAGAAGCGAAGGTGACATTGCATGCATAGGGATGGCATGATGCATATTACAGTATGTACTTACATCATGATACATCCAATGTCAGTTTGTTATTATGACTTCCACCAGACATTACAGGGCATTGATATCTGGGACACTGGCACTGCAATATGCTAAGAAATTGTTGTGGCCCACAGGCAGGTTTCATACTAAATAGCCTGATTAATACTGCTGCCAACTAAATTTGATTAATAGACAGTATCCCAATCTTAGAAGCTCATGATGAATTGCATTGGGAGAGACACCTGGATACTATCAAACAGCAGTTGATGTACATGGAAGTGAAAGAGACTCTGAAGTTTTAGCACAGACTGAAAAATAATATACTGGTTTTTTTTTAAGTTGGTACAAATATCATTATAACAATATAAAAGAATAACAGAGTTGGAAGGGACCTTAGAGGCCTCCTAGTCCTCGTCAATCAGGAGACCCTATATCATTTCAGTCAGGTTGTCCAGTCCCTTTCTGAAAGTCTTCAGTGATGGAACACCAACATCTGAAGGCAAGCAGTTCCATTGATTAATTGCTGTCACTATTAGGAAAATTAATTGATTAATCCTTAATTCTAGGTTGCTTCTTTCTTATTTTTCAACCATTGTTCCTTGTCTTGCCTTTTGGTAATTTGGAAAATAGTTTTATCCCTCTTGTCTTTATAGGAGCTCCTCAGATACTGGAACAGTGCTATCATATTCCCCCCCCCCCCGGTCCTTCTTTTCATTAGACTAGAGACATACCCAGTTCCTGTAACTGTTCTTCATATGTTTTAGCCAGTCCCCAAATCATCTTTATTGCTTTTGTTTACATTCTTTCTAGAGTTGCAATATTTTTTTATATCATGATCATCAAAACTAGATGCAATATTCCAAGTATGTCTCCCTAAGGTATTATGAAGTGATGTTAACGCTTACATGATCTTGATATTATTCCTCTGTTAATGCAGCTTAGGACTGTGTTGGCTTTTTTGCAAGTTGCATCGCTCTTGCACTTATTACTATTGAGCTGTTATATTAGCTGAACATATTAGCAGCCAGGAATTGGTTTGGGGATAGGAAGGAGATTTACCTGTCAGTAGATTGGATTAAGTTGGCATTGGTAAAACCAAGCAAGAAAGGGAAGGACATTCTTAAGCCAAGAAAACAAATGTAGGATTTCTTTATATAATGCTGGGAAAATGGAAATATACATGCCAAATGACCTCCAGCCTTTCAGGTGTAATGTACAATGCTGAAACTCATGTGAAACAGCTGTTTTCTGCATTTCCCCCCAAAGATCAAGGTTTGGCATGTTTAAGTGTTTGAGGGGGGGAAAGCTTTCTTTGAATTTGGGCCAAACTGGGCATATTACCAACATAGTTTATTTTATTTATTCATTCATTCATCAAATTAATTTCTCATGAAAAAATGACTCTGAGCAGAGTTAAATAAAAACCGTAAAACAGTATTATATAATAAACAATTATTATCCAAAATTGTGATTAGGCACTAAGAGGACAACAGATGTAACAACAATGGAGCCTCACTACCTCTCTAGGGGCCCTGGGATCCCCAGGTCTGCTGGCATTACCAGATTTTGAGGGCCTTCCTTTTGGAAAACAGGGAGCCAGCCTCACTTCAGGGGGAAGGATGTGTCATAAGATGGGTGCCATGGCAGAAAAGGAATCTTGGATCCCATAGCGTACTCTTCTGCTGGATCTGGTGGGACAGGCAGTTGTAATTGGGAAGAGGTGGTCCCTCAAGCAACCCATGCCATAAATCACCTAGATGAATCCATAAATGATTACAGTGGCTTTTTTCTCCTTCTTTCCTAAAAGATTTAAACACTTTTGAAAGCTGCTGAATATTTTCTCTCTTACCTTCACTCCTCTCATGTTCCATATAGTCAGAGCAACTTTGCTGAATGAAACTTATTTTGTTTTGGTTTTTTGCTGCAGCTGCTTTGAGCAGGAAATAAGAGCCATGATGGTTTTTTTTAGGTCTACTTGATAGGAGTCTACCAGTTATTTGGCTAATAGTTGAATTGCACTTATTGATAAGAAAGTTTCTCCTCCCCCTAACAATTGAAATTTGACTTCCTGTTACTAAATCCATTATTCCATATCAGGACTGTCATATTCCCGGCCATGGGCCATATGCGTCAGGTGCTAGCCATGCCCACACCTAGTTTAGCAAAGGAGGAGAAATCCCAATGTCACATAATGTCGCCATGACGACGTGAGTTTAAGACTCCTATATTCTAAGGAAAAGGTGGGAAACTATGACCCTTTTATCACTTGTGGACTTCAGTTCCCAGAATTCCTAAAGCAATCCTGCTGGCTCGGGAATTCTGAGAGTCATAGAAGCCATAGTTTCCCACCTCTGTCCTAAGGAATGAGGAAAGAGAGATATTGCATTTCATGTAGCATCCTTTCAAATACTTAAAAAATACTTTATATATCTCAGTTTTTTTTCCTATCATGATTAATATGCCTTGCTTTTTCTACCATTCTTCCATTAACTCGGTTTCTAGTTTCCTGCAATTATCTCTTTAAATATTCAATTTCCTCACAGACACAACAATCCGAATTATTTGATTCCCATTTTCCATAACTGTTTATGAAGGAATGCAGCTGTGTAAACATTCATATCATGTTTGTAACTGATAGCATTGTATGTGTCATTGAACTAATTTCAGACTTTTTCATTTATTTATTTTTAAATAGTTGAACCAGGTTAAGTTCATATAACAAACTAAATCAAGAACTCTGATTAACAAGTGTGTGCATCATCACCCTTCTTTCCTCTCTGGAGTTTATTGTATTAACTAAAAGCTTGAAGAATTACCATTTTGCATTTATGTACCTGGAATTGGTAACTAAGGCTAGTTATAATCCTATGCTTAATAGATACCAATTGTCCTCTAGAAGAAGAACAGAGGCCTAGGACCCCTTATCAGTATCGCTGTAAGGCAGCAGATTTGGGGTGTCTCAAAAAGGTGGTGATTTTTTTAAAATCATCATTTTGTTCTCTGTCCTAGATGAAGCGTAGACTTCAAGGTATAATTATTATGAATAATGGTGAATTATTGATGATCTCATGGCACAGAAGTGAACAGCTTTAGGCAGACAATAGAAGAGATGGACAGTTTCACTGTTTCCTGTGCAGTGGCAAGTTACAAATCCAACATACTTTTCCTGAGCAGTTAACAGATGGCCTGGTTTACTGAGGCAGAAGAGGGTTTGGCTGCTTTGCCTTGACTTTCCCATGATGAGCTAGAGGCCGGAGGAAACAGCTGTCTGTTCAATATCAAGCATATGCGTGGCTCTTTCCTTTTTCACCCCAATCATTTTTTTTACCCTGCCAGCTCCTCTTCTATATGCATCAGCCTGAGCCAGGATACAGAGAAAGCATTTGTCACCATTTGCCCATCCTTGCAATGACAGGCATGACCAAAGAAAAGGAAACTGAGAAGAGGGGTGGTCAGCAATTTTCTAGGGCCTCCCATGGTTTCATGGCTACTGAATCTGTCAGTGTTTGCAGCAATAATATTTGATTCATGTATTTATTTGATTTATGTGCCACCCATCTCATCAATGTTTATGGTTATTGAAGACTGATTATTACTTCTTTCATTGTATGTTTACTTATTTATATGCCTTAAATGGATTTCTCTAGTTCCAGATTGTGAGTCTACCCTTGGTCTGCTTTAGCTTCTGTATAACAGAATTATACAGAATTATACTGATAATTCTTTTTAATCCTGACTGGGAGGTAGACCCATGTACAGAACTGGCTGTCTTACTGTTTTTCCTTCCTGTTGGTAAAAGTCTGTATAGCCAAACTACTTCTTGCTTGCCCTGTTTTTCTTCTGTCCCTCTCACCCTACTCCCAGCCTGAAACTGATACGCAAAATGTTTTGCAGAAGATTTTTGAACTCAAGAACTTTCTCCCTATTTTTCTAAATCAATCAGTAAAGTGAAATCTGACACTCTTAATTGTCTCATCCCCAGTGTTGGACATTGTCAGTCTGGTGTCATCCAGATATATGGGCTTAATATTCTATAACCCTTTGTCATAGGGTGGGTTTGATGGAAAGAGTTTTTGAATCATTTATAATAGATTTGTGGTGGTTGTGATTGTTCAGCTGCATAAAGAATGAGATCTGTGCACTGAAGTGGAACTGTCACCTTAAGAGTTCTGTTGTTGCTTGTGTTACAGTGCCCTGCTGCACTATGCCCGTCCAATTGACTTTTATTTAGTTGCTAAACTACCACCCCCCACCCCCCCACCGGAAAAAAAAAGAATCTCCCTCAAGCAAAAGCTAAAATTTACATCCAGACTGAAATTCTTTGACTTATCTTCTAAAGTAAAAAAAAATAAACAGATCATTTCCGCTTGGGATTTCTAGAATGTTTTGGAGGAACAAATCAAGAATTCTGATATACACAGCTCAGTGGTGAATGCTTGGCTTGTGAAGTCACTTTAACAGCAGGAGCTTTGAGACAATACACACTATAGTCTTGTCACTGAAAAGTCAGAAGTCTGATTTGATCATTTATAGGGCTTTAAAAGAGGTGTGTCAAACTTGATTTCATTGAGGGGCGGGGCTAGGTGGATCATGGCCATGGCCAGCTCAACGTCACTTGTGTCAGGGGCACCTGTGGTGGCCAAGTGCTAAGGCAGGACTTCCCTCAGACCCCCTCCCTCACTCTCCTTATAATCTCCTTCCTTCCTTTTCTTCTTTTTCCTTCCCTCTTCATTCTCCTTTCTTCTTCCTTCCCCTCTTTCCTTATTTTTCCTTCCTTATCTTCCCATCTTACCTTCTTTTTCTTCCCCTTTCTCCTTTCCTGTCCCTTCTTGTATGCTCAAATGCAAAGGGGGAAATAGTTCTCCCTTTATTTTGTTTTTAATTTGTTTTGCTAGCCCTCTGCCAACAAAAATGGAGCTTGCACACTCCCCCCGCTCTATTTTCTCTGGTACCATGGGCCAGTGCTTTGCTGTTTCCAGGGCGACCTCACGGACCAAATATAAGTTCCCCCTGGGCTGGATTTGGCCCGCAGGCCTTGAGTTTGACACCCCTCCTTTAAAAATAGGAAAAGCAGAAGGAAAAAGAAAATGGTAGCCAGCAGCAAGATGGATAGATACAATCACAGTAGCAATGAGTACACTGTTGGGAAACCTGAAAGAACAGGTTAGGGACTGATTGGTATGGAGAAAAATCTATCTATGTGGTAGGTAATAATTAAAAACAATGATGGCATGTAATCCGTCAATCCATCCATCCGTCACATGCAAATCAGTCTCTATTCACATATTGCTAAGCCAATAAATAGGATACAGGTCTAGTGATTTATTATTCATTATATAATATTTTTTCAACCAGAAAGTTGTAATGTCCTAGCATTTGAATTTGTCTCGTTGGTATTGAAACCATCTAGTAATAGGTGGAATTGATTGTTCGATTGATTTCCCCAACTGAAAAATAAAAACAATATAAAATTTGTATTTCAACAGCTGAGACATACTTGAATTCTCTGTGACACTGAGATTTGCTAAAACCAAAATACATTTTAGATTCAGACAGTATTACCCATGTGGTTCCAAAATTAGGGAGATCATGAATCTGAATCCATTTCCCTTTCCATCTTAGACTATTTCCAGATATTTCCTTAAGTACTCTTGATCCAATAAAACTTTTTAAAAATATCTGCTGATTATTTCAGATGACTTTGTATAGCAAATTTTTATTGGCAAAGAGCACCTTCCACGGGAAATGGAAGTTCAATCCAAAATACCTTGTGGATTTGATTCATGTTTTTGGCATTCCACATACAAAGTGTGAACTTTTCCATGACCTTAGAAGGTCATGTTTTACTTTCTGTATGTGTCTGTATAACCCCAAGTCTTCACTAAAGCAAAATACAATTTAAAAGAGAATTAATGCTATTGCTACCCAGTATCTAATTTAAAGCCACACAAAACCAGGAGCTGCAGAACAAAGGCTAAGGCAGCCAAGATGATACCCCATCCATAATTTACTCATTTATAAAATTTGGGCCAGATAGAATCTAATCTCTCCATCGGTCATTTACACTGCATGAACATGATTCCTCCTGCCACAAATTGATCTGTCATGGAGTTTTGGATATATAATGTGGATATATGAGATTAAATGAAGTCTTGGCAGGCCTTCAGCTATCTACTGCAAAAAAGCTACAGCAGCATTTGATCTGGAATATAAATAGCAATAGTACGTTGACTTATATGCTGCTCCATATTGCTTTACAGACTGTCTGGGTGGTTTAAGTGTTAGCATATTGCCCCCAACAGTCTGGGTTCTCATTTTACCGACTTTGGAAAGATGGAAGGCTTAATCAACCTTGAGTCCTGTCAGAATCAAACTCCAGATTGTTGGCAGTTTGCCTGCAATACTGCATTCTAACCACTGCCCCACCAGGGCTATTACAGTTGTGCACATACAGTACAGTTGTGGTATAATTTGAATGAAATTTACCTTTTCCGATTACAAATCTAGAAAAAAACAAAATATGCTAATAGCACAAAGACATAAATAGGACAATAAAGAGCATTTGGCTTCATTAATTATCTAGTACCAAGGTTCTCTTTTGAAGTTACCAATAGTGAGAGTTGATCACTCTTTGAATATATGCCCTATACAAACTTCAGTTCATGCTCTAACAACTTTAGGAGGAAACAGAATGCAGATCTATCAGAGTTGTCTAGCACAAGTAACTTGTATGAATGGCAGGATATATATGTATAAATACTGTATAGCATACAGACTAGTGAAAGTAAGTAGGCAGATGTGGTCATGAGTAAGTGCTTTGATTTCAATAGAATTTAGTCAGCGCTAACTTTTGTGGGTGACTCTGAGTTCACAGATCTTTTTCTTACAAAGTTTCTCTGCCACTGAGCTAGTTGATGCTCTCTTCAATAGCATTTAGGATATTGTGAGCAAACTTATTTCTCAAAAGCAAAAGGAAAAACATTCTGGAAGTACAATTGGTCTTTAATTTGACTTAATTTCAAACAAGTTTTAGGATGGCAGTGAGGAGGAAAGCATTCAAAAATATCTTACAATCTAACTATGATTTTTTGCTTGTATTGTCCCTTTTTCTCAAAAAAGTGTAATTCCTCAGTGAAGTAGCTATGCTTCAGTGCAATGTGTAGATGCAGAACTATTATAAGACTATTAGAAATCTCGGTTTAACATTTGTATCCATAAAACGAACCATTTCTTATATTTATAATGTACTTGGTGATTTCTCACTTTGGGAAAGCATTGAATGATACTTTGCTGGCATACTGAAGATGGCAGAGATGGAACCTAGTCCTGAAAAGAAGTTATACAATCTGAACAAAACTGACTCTTCCTCTCTCATTCTACTCCAGTCAATCTTGTATGCCATTTTTTAATATGTATAGTATAAGTCATCACCATTTCTCGGATTGTAGCTTCTGATTCTTTATTAACCCCATAGTATTTGATGAGCAATATCAGTCTAGTCGCCCACAAATTAGAAAGTAGAAAAAGTTCTACTTTCAGCAGAAGTGTATAAATAAGTGCACATGTGCATCCATATGACGAGGATTTTGATGACTGGAATATTATTGTATAAGAGAGATTAACTTTTATTCTGCTGTTTGCAGAACCAAGCACTGTCTGGACCTCTTCCTTTCTGGCCTCAGAATAATATTTTGCAAGAGAAAAAGCACGCCCATTATGTGAGCCTGATAAGATGTTCAACTGCTATATTAAAGGAGGATGTTAAAGTTTCCTCTCTGGGATTTTTCATTGTGTGGCTGCCTCTGTGAATAGCTAAACGAAGACTTTTTCACATCCGTAATCGTGCTTACCTCATTGGCTATTTCAGGGAAAAGTAGCTGGGAATCTCTCTTACTGCTGCCCCATAAATACTGAACAGTCATCCTGAGTAAGTGTTAATATATTAATGGAAAGGAAAAGGTGGTGAAGGAGAGGGGAGAGAAAAGTGGAGAAACATTAGACTAGTCCCTGACTAATAATTGCAGAGAACTGACTCTTAAGGAAAATTTATTAATAGCACAGTTTGGATTACCAGAAGGAGTGCAACGGCGTGACTTTGTGTGATGATTTAGAAAAATAAAGTTGAAATTGGACTATTTCCACATTACCAAACCCGAATTCCTTACTTTAGTAGCCTGTTTGCCTAGGTATTTCCACACAGCACATTAAAATAGTAAATTATATTGTGAAGAAAGGCTAATCCAATAGAAGAAGAAGAAAAAAAATCAAGAAATGGGAAATTCTCATAGATAAGGGAGCTGTGTTGACTTCAGTTGCCAAAAATGTATTTTCTGTGTGTTTTTGTGTATGTGTCTTGCTTGTTCTCCATTACACAAATTCTTTTCTCTTAAATAACTGGGGACTGTATAACTTCTGAAGAGCTATTTTAGCCTCTTCTGACAACGTTCACTTCACATGCCTGGAAAAAGTACCAAGCTGGGCAATTTTTTTTTTTTTTTTTTGCAGTATCATCACTTTATGAATGAGAGACTTGACTAAAACAAAATGCAGCAGGAGTAAAACATGCAAACCCTCATTTTAAATGTATTTATTTTTATTGACAGGTCTTTTATGTCTCGGACCTCTTCAAGCAGAAAATCAAGGTGTTGCAGCCTCCTCCCATTCGGAGGGAGATATTATCACCTGTGGACATCATTGACAGGAACAACCATCACAACATGGTGTAGACATTTGACTTCTTTTTATTTTGTTTTGTTTTTTGCAAAATGACTGCTGACAGCAACTACCTGCTGCTCTCAATCTCATCTGACAGTAGAATGTAGGGAGAGACTTTTTCCTGACTGCAAGGTCTTAACTCTGTGGCCTTTTTACTCTACAACATTTGCATAAAATGGATGTTGTTCAGCCAAGTCAGAGGCAACAATCACAAAACATGTCAACACATGCAGGAATTTCTAAATGTGCAATTGGCTGAGTGTTCATGTTGTAGTGAATGCTAAATTGTTCATACTATAATGAACACTAAATAATTGTTAGGAAACTGGCCATCTCTGTTTTCTTTGGTTTTCCATCCTTCCTTCCTTCCTATGAAGATTTGTAATTTTCTGTTAGGAAAATGGGACGGGGGTATAGAGACAAGCCCTCACTAACTAAATTATAGCACTACGTACAAGAAAGCACTGACATCGATTGTGGTCACTTTTTAGGGATAATCTCATATATATATAGGGTTCTTTCCATTCCATACTGTGACTTACTTTGGTTTAGATGAAGCATGCCCTGTAAAATATTAGAAAATATTTTTTTTCCTATTGTACATTCTCCTGAACAATAATACCACTTTCTATCTGATGAGACATAAACAAAATTGGCTTGATAAACAGAAGTCAGCTGATTTCCCGTTTGTAACATTCATTCAGTATTTGTTCTCGTAAGTGATACATCTCTAAACATTGGAGAATAGATAGGATTAATCAACTATAGGACATTCAAGGTATCCAGAATTTTGAAACAATACCTTTAATAAGTATTGTCCATAATCCTATGGTATCTCTGGCCTGCAATTTACTCAAGGGCCCAGTAAACCTTCCTATTCACTACCACTAGTGGTGGAACTGTATTTTGAACAGTCCCCACTCATAAAGTATTTTTGTGTGTGTGTGGACAGTCTTGTTGACGTATGTTAGCACTATGAGGTCTGGGGTTGAAACTCAGAACACTAATCCTCCAGGTGGGTGACGGACTGCTGGGCAGAGCCGTCTTATCCTGATATTCAGTTAAAACTCTTCTTGAATTTCCCATGCCCTGAAGAAAACAGGAGATTTATAGCCATTCATTACGCCCGTTTCCTCCCATTTTGTTGCTGTTGGGGTGAACTGGACCGCAATTCCCGTTATGATTGGCAGAACTGAATGAAATTGAGTGAGTTGAGTTATAGGATATGCATTAAGGGCACCAGGTTGGGGTGCAGCTCTCAAGAAACCAAGGGCAGGCAAAGGAGATGAATGAGAGCAGAACTAATTTTTGCCCTTTGAGGGGGAATTCTGAAAGACAGATGTTTAAATTTTATTTTAAGAGGTAAACTGAGCAGGCTAACTAAGCAGACTGGCCTTTGCACATCTTTGCCATGCAAAATCCGTCCTATCATTTCAATTCTAGCCAGCTATGTTTTTATATATATAAATATCTATAAATATATAAATATTATATAAATAATGTATAAAACATTACAAATTAACTATGTAAAATATTATTTCCAAACAATGTTAGATATATCCACTATGATCATAAACTGTGTTTTGACCTGTGTTTATTTACATGTTGCTGCTTAAAAGGAAAGCATTGGTTTAATTTTTTTTATATAGTCGATTAAAATATTGTAGCTCTTTGGTAGCAATATTTTAATGAAAATAACAACGAAAGACAGTTATATAAAATTGTATTAAATTGTCTGTATTTTTGTAATGTTTCTTTCTCCTTTTTTGTAAAAAGAAGAATATGCAAGACTTTTTGTAGAGTACAGAATTAAAGTTTGTATTTGCAAAAATATTGTTGTATAAATGTGCTTTATAGAAAGAATAACAATTTCTTGGGATCAATTTCTTTGATCTCCTATCAAAGGCTACATTCTTAGGATCTGCTTGCCTTGAGGGTGGGGGCAGATGTTGATGGGGGAATTGTCAAGTGCCTGGAAAATCAGGAAATTCAGGCAGTTCCAATGAATATAAAGATTTATTGCAAGCTTAAGTTCTCTACAAGAATCTTCTCAATTGACAGTCAAGGGAAGTGAGATGCATTCAAGGTGGACTGGACTTAGATCTCTTGCGGGCGCACAGAGACTCACGACTTATCACACGTTTGACCCCACCCTCAGGCTCAGCCATCTGGTCATCTCCTACAGAAATAAAGCAGCGGGACATACTGGGCCCAATGGGGCAGAATCTATTCTGTATCCTTCTGACAGAATAATTCTGCTTTTCTTTCCTAGTTCTTTCCACTCCTTTATCTCTTCCTTCCTCCCAATCCTGCAGCCGACAGGAAAAGGAGTAGGGATGGGGATCATTCATTCTTACTGAGATCTGAACTGAACAGATGGGAAATCATTCTGAGGGTCCCATAAAGCTTTAGTATTGCAAATTCTCCATCCTTGCTTTACATTAATCTTGGATCAGAAATATACAATTACTGGTTAAATTTTTTTTTTGTTTAAATCATGGTAACTATGTTTCAATGATAATGAAAAGATATGATGAAAGCATAGCCTTTTCCAAAACTTAATAATATGTTACTCATGGTATCAAGGAAACACCCCAGCTTTTAACTTAACTCCTTCCTGGAATACCTGCGTACCAGTCCTTTTTTGGAAGATAAAAGCTTCATGTCACTGTGTCTAGATCATGTTTTTACTTCATGGATTAAACTACACCAAATCCAGTTGTTCTATGCATGCACACCACTTTCTCTGATTTTTAGTGTTCTTGCTTGAATGACAATGCTTAAGTAGCAAAAGTGGCATCATAAACAGGAGTTATGAGTAGCCTTGGGAAAATAAATACAAATCAGAAAAATAGAAGCATGTGTGCAAGTGTGTATTTTATAGAGAGATAGATGGAGTGCCTGTTAGAGAAAAATGAAAAACAAGTAGAGACCAAACTTGGTAAATTGGAGGAAATAGAATAGCATGATTAAAGTTATGAACAGAATTTTACACTGCAGGATACAGTATGTTATCATTTTTAAAAGTAGTTTGGGAAGCAGAGTGGCTCGATTGATACCTGAGGATTAAATTAAGTCACCTCCAGTAATTTCCATCCTAAAGTCTCATGAGAGCAAGAGGGGCGGTGAACAAATTTAATAAATAAATAAATGAAATCTAAGGTCACATATATGTACTAACCAAACATTAAATTGACTGCAGGTCAATTTGGGTCCAATTTGTGACATTACAATGTTGAATTAACAAAAGAAATCAATGATATACTATACAACAGGTATTCAATTCAAAGTTGCAATGGCCTTAGAAATAGTGACTTACAGTACAGTATGACATGTACTCACATGACCATTGTATCATCCCCATAGCCATGTGATCACAATTTGGACACTTGGCAACAGCTTACATTTAAGAAACATGACTTGCTTAACAATCACTGCTTTGATTAACAACCACGAGGAAAATTGTTGTAAAATCAAGTCCAACTTGATTTCCAACCTCAGCAGAAATTTCAGTCTCAATTGTAGTTGTAAGTCTGAGAATACATGCCATACAACCATTAGCCAGAAAGAATACAATGTATTCTGTCCAAGCTGAAAGCAAATCAAAGTGAATTTCATTTAGGTGTTATCAGTCATTTATTGGAGTTCACTTGGTCAGTACAGAAAAGGAGTTTTAAAGAAGAGCACTGAGCACCAGACTAAACAGTGAAAACCACCACAAATAATATCAGAAGCTTGAGGATTCTCTATATCTATTTTACCCAGTTCTAAACACAATCTGATATTAAGCAATTATTAGTTGTGATCAGCATCTAAGAAAATGTCCGTTATGATTTTCCAGCATCAAAATACAGTAGATCGGTGTATTGCCAATCTCTATAACTTGAACATATAAAACTGAAATAGTTGTGGGATTATACTATTTTTTTTAATTTTCCAAAGAATTTGCCATCCAGAAAGATTGGTTTTGCATTAATTTACATGTTAGTTTTGTGGTAGAATCTGTTAGAAGTGTAAATTGAAAACTAGTTTTGGTTTGAATTGAAATCTGAAAGAAATATGAAGAACAGACAATATAGAGACCTCCCAATTCCCTAAAAGGATGAAGAATAGTTTAAAAATGAATAATTCAGAGGATCTCAAATGCTATGATACCATAACCTCCTGAAATGAAATATGTGAAATCCTAGCCCAACTCGCATGAATAAAACTTAATTATTTCATAGGGGACAAGACATGGCCAAAAAGAAAAGAACTCTAGATTTACGGCTAAAATTTAATTTATGCAGACAGTCCTCACCTTTGGACCACAACTGAGGAAAGCAAGACAGATGTTAAATGAGCGTTTGCCCCATTTTATGATTTTTCTTGTCCTGGTTGTTAAGAGAATCTTTGCAGTTGTTAAATTAGTGACATGGTTGTTAAGCGAATCTGGCTTCCTCATTGGCTTGACTTGGCAGAAAGTAACAAAAGGAGATCACATGACTCTGGGACACTGCAACTGACATAAATACATGCCAGTTGCCAAGCATTTGAATTTTAATCATGTGATCACAGATAGATAGATAGATAGATAGATAGATAGATAGATAGATAGATAGATAGATAGATAGATAGATAGATAGGCAGGCAGGCAGGCAGGCAGGCAGGCAGGCAGGCAGGCAGGCAGGCAGGCAGGCAGGCAGGCAGAATTCTTTTTTGGCCAAGTGTGATTGGACACACAAGGAATTTATATTGGTTCAAATGCTCTCAGTGTACATAAAAGAAAAGATACATTTGTCAAGAGTCAAGAATCATAAGGTACAACACTTAATGATAGTCATAGGGTACAATAAGCAATCAAATCATACTAGAAAACAGTATAAATCGTAAGGATACAAGTGACAAAGTTACGGTCATACATGGGGATGCTGCAGCAGTCATACATGTGAAAAATGAACAGAAGTTTTTTTTTCAGTGATGTAACTTCGAATGGTCATTAAACAAATGGTTGTAAGTCAAGGACCACCTGTATATCTTAGGGCAGGAGTGTCAAACTCAAGGCCTGCGGGTTGGATCCGGCCCGTGAGGTGCTTAGGTCTGGCTCGTGGGGCCACCTTGGAAACAACAAAGGACTGGCCCACAATGCCTCTGCCAGCGAAAATATAACTCGGGAGGGCCATGCACAGCTCCTCCGAGCTCCATTTTCACTGGCAGAGGGCTAGCAAAACAAACTAAAAGCAAAAGAAAGAAAAAGAAAGAAAGATTTTTTTTCCCTTTTGCATTTGAGTGTCCAAGAAGGGAGAAAGAGAAGGAGGAAAGAAAAAGAAAAAGAAGAAAAGATGGGAAGAGTGCAAGGACGAAAAATAAGGAAAGAGGGAGAAGAAGGAAGGAAGGAAGGAAGGAAGGAAGGAAGGAAGGAAGGAAGGAAGGAAGGAAGGAAGGAAGGAAGGAAGGAAGGAAGGAAGGAGTGAGATTATAATGAGAGTGAGGGAGGGTCGGAGGGAAGTCCTGCCTTAGCACTTGGCCACCACAAGTGCCCCCAACACTAGTGACGTTGAGCTGGCCACGCCCACCCCAGCCTCCTGAGGTCAAATACAACCCTGATGCAGCCTTCAACGAAAGTTTGACATCCCTGTCTTAGGGTTCCCATAGTTCACAGAATCCCAACCATTTGTTTTACACAGTGAAACAAGTGAAGACAAATCCTGGAGGGATTTTTGTCAATATTCACATTTTTCCTATGAAAAGCAAAGGAGAAGAGCTGTCTAAATTTGCCCCATTTTTGCCAGGACTTAAGTCCGCAGCCCAAAAAAGGTGGGAACAAAGCTCTCCCTTGGGCGGAGGGTTGGACTAGGTGACCTATAAGGTCCCTTCCAACTCTATCTGTTATCTGTACTGCCATGCAATCAGATTTTTTTTAAAAGTATGAATCCCCTCTAAATTGGCCATAACCCTGATCCACAGTTTGAGAATACCAGATGCAGTTGGCTTCATGCTCTAATGCTCAGCTTCCTAAAAGCTTCTCAGTGGCCACTATTTGAAACCTGACCCGGCTTTTTATAAACCAGCGGGACTCTTTTTAAAGTCTTAGGTGCCTTCATTGCCAGTCATCCATACATTCTCTTAATAAAAATGGTAAACTGAGAAAAAGCTGAAACTCGTGTTATGAAGTGCAGTCTGCCAATAGATTTAGAGGGTTGAATAATCCCAAGGATGCTAACTTACATATAAATTTTCAGCATTACAGTATCTATCACCGCAATGGGGTTATCCTTATGGAATGAAATAATAAGCAGAAGATTCCATACTGAGTTATGTGGAAATATTGGGGGCCTAAGCTAGGGCTATACAGAATTACAGCTGGATTTGTTGGGAAGGGCCGTCCTCACAGTGGGAAACGGCAGAAATGGATATACCAATAAAGGAGAATGTTTATAGCTCACAGTTGAAATGAGAGGCCTTTGGTGCTCACCGAGATTGTTTTCTTGCAGACATTTCATTACTCAAATTAACACTGCTGATATTACCTACTTTAGGTAATGCAATGTCTGCAAGAAAACAACAAGCTCAGAGAGCAGCACCAAGCCCCCTTCAGATTTGGAGTGGATTTTAGTTTTCCAATGTCGTCCAGCCAATTCTTTCATCAGGTACACATAATGCAATTTTTTGTATCACTGTACTTGAAATTTATATTGCATTACTGCTAGTGAAACAAGGTGCTGTTGGAGGAACTACTACTGTTAGTAATTGTTAGCATTGTTAATAACGTTAGAGAACAGCCCTATTCTTTATAGTGGAGAAAATGTTTTATATATCTGAATATCAATCTCTACATGTGTCAAATTACCTTCCTCCTTTTAATACATGCATTGCTCATCTTTCCTTCATTGCTTACAATGGACTTCCAGATTTCCAGACTTCTAGATTTCAAAGCATTACTCAGTTGCCTTATGTGGAATCATTTTTATGTTCCCATTTATATGCCCAAAGTTAAAATGCTCTAAACATTGTAGCTTAACCTTAAAGAGATGTTCTTTCATTTCTTTGATCATTTATTTTGCTCTTTTCTGTTCTAATTTTCTTCTTGCTGTTTAAAAGCAGAAACTCTGCACCTTATTTTAGTGTGATCACAAACAGATTTCTGTAAAGAATCGCAATATTGACTTGGGTGTATTTTTAATTTATTTTTTTTTAATGACCCCAACATGGAATTCAGTGGCACATGTGGAGCTGATCTTTTTAGTGAGCTGGTATTTTGCTTAGCTATTTGTGAAATGACTACACCTACTTTTCCCATGATTCCTTGTTGATTTCCCTTTCTATCAATAACCTTGAAAATGTGCCATGTTCTTAAATAAAAATAAAGAAGTGACAATGACGACCAAAGCTGGAGGAAATTAAAATGAACTTTACAGTACTCTGTAAATACCTATCAAGAAAGCTGTCCAAGAATCAGCAGATCCATTTGGAGACAGAGCTAATGATGGATTACGCCATTATCACTAAAGAACTTCATAAATTGTTTACTTTTGCAAACAGGATTGTCACATTCTATACATCAGTCCAGGTTGCTTAGGAATACAAAAAAAAAGCTAAAGACTTTGAATGCCCTTTTGGATCTGTTTAGCAGTGCAAAGGCTAACATCTGGCATAATTCTAAGAGGAGAAAAAGATTTTTTTAAAGATAGCTTAAAAATAAAAAAGGACAAAAGGTTAATTGTAAATAATTCAAAAGGTGAGTCAGTTGTAATATTTTAAAAAAATAGAATAGGAAAAATGATGGGCCCAGAAATAATAATAACAATTCATTAAACTTACAAGCTGCTCAACTTCCAATGACACTGGGGAGTTTATGATTATTAAAAGCATGTAAAAACAAAGAACAATACAAAAACACAAAAATAGCCCAAGACAAAAGAACAATGGCAAGAAAACCAACAACAACAACCCCAAACCAGAGGAAAATAAGGAAAGAGGCAAGAGTCATCCTCCCAAAGACCTAGGAGAAGAGCCAGGATTTTAAGATAAGGCTTTTTAAAACAGCAATCCCCAACTCTACCAGCTTTGCAGACTGGTTGCAGTGTGTGTGTGTGTGTGTGTAGAGAGAGAGAGAGGATGGAATGGTTCTGCGACCAGTGGACGAGTGCATGAGCACACACGCAAGCTGTTCACACAAGTAAAGCTGCACGCACACTCATGCACGCTAGCCACTTGTGTGGCCCGGTTCTGATTGCCATGACCACAGGGGTTGGAGATCCCTGTTTTAAAATACCAATAGGTTAGTGGCCATTTAAATCTTGGGGGGGACCCTTATTCCAGAGGGCAGGCACCCCTCCAGAGAAGATGTGCTTCTGGGGTCCGGACAGAGGGCAACATTTTAATCGATGGAACACAGAGCATGCCATCCCTGACAGATTGAACCAGCTGGGTAAATACTAAGGAGGGCAGGTGGCAACTCAAATAACCATGCTATATGCCATGCTAGTACATGCTTTCTTCAGGCAGTATTATAAAGGATGGAACTATATAACACAGGGATAAGCAATCTGGAGTTCTGGAGTTGTTTTGATTGTAATTCCCACCAACAGTGAAATCTGGTATTAGGAAGGAACAATTCTATTTGCAGTAAATCCTGTTGATGCCAAAATAACACCTGGGCAATTATACTGTAGTATTTGTGGTGGCACAGTGGTTAGAATGCTGTATTGCAGGCTAATTCTGGAAACTGCCAGCAGTTCAATCCTGACTGACTCAAGGTTGACTCGGCCTTCCATCCTTCTGAGGTTGGTTAAATAAGAAGCCAGATTGTTGGGGATAATATGCTGACTCTGTAAACTGCTTAGAGGAGCTGTAAAGCACTACAAAGTGGTATATAAATCTAAGTGCTATTGCTATCATGAATTTGTGCCCCATTATTTGGTAGAAATCCATAAGTTACAGCATTTGTATAATGAAGTCACAAGTATACCTTGTCATTTTCCCTGCCTTGCTACCCTGCAGATTGCTACAAGAAGGTTGTAGATTTTCTCCATTGTACAATTTGACTTAGGCTACAAAATCTCCCTTGTCTAAAACTGCACCACTAGCAAAGTTTGAGCTGCACTTTCACCGAGGAAACTACAAATGTGAAACAGGATTCTCCTCTCCCTGCAAACTTAGGATACCATACTACTATGTGCAAGAATATTAACCTAATGAGAGTTCTTGCCTCTTGATGCTGTTGCTTAGGGCCTAAATAGCAAATGACTGAAGCTGTCTTCAAGTGGCTTTGACTGAAAATTATTTTTGGGCAAACAAATAAATATAATAAGTGGACTCTGTTCCTTCCCAGATCACAGAGAACTTATCAATCTTATACAGACATATCATTGCTTCATCTCATTTTGAACTGGCAACCTTAATTGGCAGCAGCTTTCTAAGCTTTCAGACTGTTAGCTTTCCCAGACATACTTAGAGATGCAGACTGAACTGGCTATCTTCTGCATACAAAACATATGGATTATCATTAAACATATGTTGCCAGCAGCCTGTTTTCCATACAAGTGGTCTGGTTGTGCAAGAGGTGGATGAGTGAATAGACAGTTCTGGGAAGGATCAGTACAATGAAATGTCCATACATCCCTCCGTCCTCCCCCCAAAAGAAGAGGTGGGGGGGGGAGAGGGAAATGTCCATTAGGTGACTTACTTTACTTATTTATTAAATTTCTATGCTGCAATTCTCCCCTATAAGGTGACTCTGTGCAGCTTACAAATTATTGAACAAATCATTGACTTACTAAAATTGGGTAGCGGTATAGTTTTGATAGTTGCGATCTGCTGAACAATTCCCAGTTATAGTTCTTCAGTCTGGCGCCCTACAGATGAGTTGGACTACAACTCCCGTCACCCAGAACCAGTATCCCATATGCTGCCCAATTGGAGAATAACACTGCAACAGCCTGACACAAGAAAAGTAGTTCCCTGTAAGGTCACACTGTAAATTGTACCACACTGTAAACTGTATTGCAACTCACTAAAGTGGCTCTTGATGTTACAGATAGTCCTTGCTTTGTAACACTTCATTTAGTGACTGTTCAAAATACAATGGCCCTGAAAAAAAGTGGCTTTTGACTGTTTTTCACTCTTACAACCATTGTAACATCCCCAAGATCATGTGATCAAAATTCAGATGCTTGGCAACTGACTCATATTTATGACCGTTGCAGTACCCTGAGGTCATGGTATCACCTCCTGGCAAGCAAAGTCAGTGAGGAAGCCAGGCTCACTTAAAACAACCACACTGGTTGTTTAACCTGGAAATAAGGAGAAACTTTCTGACAGTGAGAACAATCAACCAATGGAACAGAAGTTGCCCTCAGAAGTTGTGGGAACGCCATCACTTGAGACTTTCAAGAAGAGATTGGACTGCCATTTGTCAGAAATGGTGTAGGGTCTTCTGCTTGGGGTTGGACTAGATAAACTACAAGGTCCCTTCCAACTCTGATTATCTGTTATCTGGTAATTTAACAATTGCAGTTATTCACTTAACAATTGCAGCAAGAAAGGTCTTAAAAGGTCAAGTATTCACATAATAACTTGCAAGCTATTATAAGTTGAAAACCACCTATATTTGAAAAAGCATCTCTGTCAAGGTGCTTATTCAGAAAAAGTTGCAACAAGGTCCCTCAGCAATTTCTTTTAGCTCCCACTTCAACTGCTCTTAGGCTGATTTTATG